>NW_026897719.1:0-37579 GCF_033153095.1 Gastrolobium bilobum | reverse complement strand
GAATCCAAAGGGCTAATTTCCACAGCCCCATAAGCTTTCATGTCCTTTACCACAAAAGGTCCAGACCATCTAGATTTCAGCTTCCCTGGAAATAGCTTCAACTTGGAATTAAATAGAAGTACTTGATCCCTCACCTTGAAGTCTCTAGGTGTGATCTTCCTATCTTGCTATAGCTTTGTCTTTTCCTTATACAAACTTGCACTTTCATAAGCAGACAAACGGAACTCATCCAATTCATCCAGCTGTAATAATCTTTTCTGTCCCGCTGCTTTGGAATCAAAATTCAGATACCTCACAACCCACAAAGCCTTGTGCTCCAATCCAACTGGCAAATGACATGCTTTTCCAAACAGCAACTGAAATGGAGACATCCCAATAGGAGTTTTGAAAGCGGTCCTATACGCCCATAAAGTGTCATCAAGTTTCTTGGACCACTGGGTCCTAGCATTCCCAACAGTCTTCTCCAATATTCTCTTCAATTCCCTGTTGGAAATCTCAACCTGACAACAAGTCTGTGGGTGGTATGGAGTGCTTATTTTGTGCCTCACCCCATACTTAGCCAAGGCATACTCCACCATCCTATTATCAAAATGAGTGCCCCCATCACTAATGATAGCTCTAGGGACTCCAAATCATGAAAATATATGCTTCCTCAGAAAAGCAATCACAACTCTGGAATCATTGGTTGTTGTAGCTATGGCCTCAACCCATTCGGAAACATAGTCAACTGCCACCAATATGTACTTGTTATAGTAGGAAGAAGGGAAAGGTCCCATAAAATCCATACCCCAAACATCAAAGATCTTCACTTCCTGGATATTGTTCAACGGCATCTTATGTCGCCTAGAAATATTCTCAATTCTCTGACAGTTGTCACATGCTTCCACAAACTTCTTTGCATCCTTGTATAAGGTGGGCCAGTAGAAGCCACTCAACAATACTTTTGCTGCAGTTCTCTCACCTGCAAAATGTCCACCATATGCAGAACCATGACAATGCCACAACACATCCTTTTGTTCTTCCTCTGGAATACACCGTCTGATCACACTATCTGAACATCTATAGAAAAGATATGGCTCATCCCAAATGTATCTCTTAACATCATGCAGAAATTTCTTCCTCTGTTGCCATGTGAAATCCTTAGGCATCAATCCAGCAGCTTTATAGTTGGCGAAATCAACAAACCATGGTGGGGTACTGATAGATAAGACTTTATCCCTAACCATCTCTGTGACAGCACATATTGCCAAAACATGTTCATCCGGAAACTCTTCTCTGATCACTACTTCTGGTCCTTCTTGAAGCTCTTTTTCTGTAATCCTGGATAAGTGATCAGCCACCAAGTTTTCAACTCCTTTTTTGTCCTTGATCTCTACCTCAAACTCTTGCAACAGTAACATCCAGCGGAGCAACCTGGGTTTAGCATCCTGCTTGCTTAACAAATACTTTAAAGTTGCATGGTCAGTATAAACAACAACTTTTGACCCTAGCAGATATCGCCTGAATTTGTCAAATGCATACACAATAGCCAGTAATTCCTTTTCTGTGGTAGAGTAATTCCTTTGTGCGTCATTTAGGATTTTACTGGCATAGTAAATGACATGCAATAATTTATCTACTCTTTGGCCTAGTACCACTCCTACAGCATAATCACTAGCATCACACATTAATTCAAATGGTAATGAAAAATCAGGTGCCGTCATGATAGGTGCAGTGGTCAACTTTTCTTTTAAAACATGAAATGCATGCAAACATTCATCATCAAACAGGAACTCTTTGTCCTTGACCAATAACTTGCATAAGGGCTTGGCAATTTTTGAAAATCTTTTAAGAATCGCCTATAAAATCCTGCATGACCAAGAAAACTCCTCACACCCTTAACATTAACAGGTGGAGGAAGTTTCTCTATCACATAAATTTTTGCCCTATCCACTTCTATTCCTGTTCTAGACACCTTGTGTCCAAGAACGATTCCTTCAGTCACCATGAAGTGACATTTCTCCCAGTTCAAAACCAAATTACAGTCTTGACATCTTTTTAATACAGCATCTAAATTCCCTAGACATACATCAAAATTAGAACCAAATACAGAAAAATCATCCATAAAAATTTCTATGCATTCTTCTATCATATCAGAAAAAATGGAAAGCATGCACCTTTGAAAAGTTGCAGGAGCATTGCATAAGCCGAAAGGCATCCTCCGGTATGCGAATATTCCATATGGACATGTAAAAGCAGTCTTCTCCTAATCCTCTGGTGCCACAGCTATCTGATTGTACCCTGAATAACCATCCAAGAAACAATAGAAAGCATGTCCTGCCAACCTCTCTAGCATCTGATCTAAGAAAGGAAGTGGAAAATGATCCTTCCTGGTTACCTTGTTCAACCTCCGATAGTCAATACACATTCTCCAACCAGTGATTGTCCTTGTGGGAATCAACTCATCATTCTCATTTTTCACCACAATCATCCCCCCTTTCTTGGGCACTGTCTGCACAGGACTCACCCAAGCATTGTCTGAAATAGGGTAAATCATCCCAGCATCAAGCAACTTCACAACCTCCTTCCTCACTACCTCCTTCATAGTGGGGTTGAGTCTCCTTTGTGGTTGCCTTACTGGTTTGACCTCTTCTTCAAACAATATTTTATGGGTGCAGAAGGAAGGATTGATACCCTTGAGATCAGAAAATTGGCAACCAATTGCCAGCTTATTCTTCTTAAGTACTTCAATCAACTTTCCTTCTTCCTCATCAGACAACATTGCATTAATGATTGCTGGATATGTTTGATCATCCCCAAGGAACACATACTTCAAATGTGAAGGTAATTCTTTAAGTTCTACCTTAGGTGCTCCTTTTGGAATGTCATCAATCTTCTTCTCAAGCTCTTCCACTTCTGGCTCTTCTTGGTAATCTTCTGTACCTGTCTCTTCTTCTGATCTTTCTTCATCAACTGGGAATTGTTCTTCTTTATTCACTTCTTCCACAACCTCCTGTATCACATCCAATCTAAAACAATCCCCCACATCAACAGGGTGCTTGATAGTTTCAAATACATCAATTGTGACTGTTTTCTCATCCACCCTTAGCAACAACTTTCCTTGTTCAACATCTATCAAAGATCTTGCAGTTGCTAAAAAGGGTCTTCCTAACAATAGAGGACTTTCTGTATCATCTTCCTCCATGTCAAGAATCACAAAATCCACTGGAAAAATAAACTTGTCTACCTTGACCAAGACATCTTCAACCACACCTTCAGGCCTCTTGATAGATCTATCTGCAAGATGCAGAATAAGATTGGTCTCCTTCAAAGTGTTGATTCCCAAAGCTCTACATACTTTCAACGGCATCAAGTTTATACTGGCTCCCAAATCGTACAATGCCTTTCCCACCTCCACATCTCCTATAGCAATAGAGATACTGAAGCTTCCAGGATCTTTCATTTTTGTTGGAAGCTTCTTCTGGATTAGGGCACTACACTCTGCTGTTAGGGCCACTGTCTCACCATCAGTTAATTTCCTCTTCTTAGTAAGAAGATCCTTCATGAACTTTGCATAGTGAGGCATATTTTCCAGTGCTTCAGAAAATGGTATGTTAATTTGTAAATTTTTGAAGATATCCAGAAATCTTGCATAGTGCTGTTTCTGAATCTCTTGCTTCAACCTTTGAGGGTAGGGAACTCTAGCATAGGGAGATAAAATAACTGGCTGTTCTTTCTTGTCAGCCATCTTCTTCTTTTCCCACTTCATCATCTTTTGTGGGGAAGCATTTTTACCAACTTCTACCTCTCCTTCATTCTTATTGTCCTTCCCTTCCTCTTCTTTCTCAATTCCAACTATAACATCTCTATCAACTACTTCCTTCTCACTTTTCTCATTTCTCATCTTCTCTACTTCATCATCAGAGACTACATCTTCAACCACAACCTCTTCTTCATTCTTTTTATTTTCCACATTCTTTTTCACTGGTTGAAGTACCAACCCACTTCTTGTCATAATTGCTTTACGGTGCTCCTTACGATTCACTAATGTATCACCTGGAAATTTCCCTTGTGGTCTCTCTGATATCTGTCTTGATAATTGACCAATCTGGGTCTCCAAATTTCTTATTGATGCTTCCTGATTTCTGAAAGAAGTTCTGGTCTCTTGCATGAATGCAGTTGTCTCTTCCCTGAATGAATTAGACCACTGGATATAATCCTGAGTTGTCTTAGATAACTGAGCAAACGCTTTCTCCCATGCAGCAGGATCACTTGACTGCTCCTTCATATGTGGTGGTGGAGGATGTAATGGTGGGTTCAATTGATGGTTGGAACTATAGCTGAATCCTGGGTGTTGATTCTTGTTCTTCCATGGTGGCACATAAACATTCCTTCCCTGATTGTTGTAGTTCCTTTGATTATTCTGATCATACCACACTCCATTCACCTCTGCTTGTTCTGGTGATCCCCCATAATCACACTCCTCTGTCGCATGGCCTTTGCCACAGATAGCACATACACTCTTGGTTTCCACAGAAGCTACCTTTTATGAAGAGAGTTGCTTAATAAGGGTATCCAACTGTTGCTGCTGTTGTCTCTGTGTCTGCATCAGCTGATCATTCCTTGCCAACAGAGCATCATACCCATCCAACCTGATGATTCCTGTCCTTCTGTCAGCCACTGGGGCATTATCAAATTCCTGAGATGCCAATGACTCAAAGATATCCAAGGCTTCTTGAGGAGTCTTGGTAGTCAATGATCCACCAGCAGTGGCATGCACCAAGGTTCTAGTGTTAGTGGTCATTCCTTGCAGGAAGATTGCTGCTTGTTGCCATGCCTCAATTCCATGCTGTGGACATTTCCTCAACAAAGTCTTGAATCTCTCCCAAGCCTCATAAATGGATTCTGACTCTTTCTGCTTAAAGCTTGTAATCTCATCCTTCAACTTGGCTCTCTTGGATGCTGAGAAAAACCTCTGCAAGAACTTGGTTTGCAGATCATCCCAAGTTGTTATACTTCCTTGTGGCAATGATTGCAGCCATCTCCTTGCATCATCCGTCAATGAATGAGTGAATAGTCTCAACAGAATTGCATCTCTTGTGACACCATTTATCTTCACAGTATCACTCAACAACAGAAAGTTCTCTATGTGCAAGTAAGGGTCCTCTGCACTGGTTCCAGCAAACTGATCCTTCTGCAACAAATGTATCAAAGCAGGGTTCAATTCAAAGTTGTTGGGCTCCACTGTTAGGCGCACAACACTCCCAATTGGAGGAATCACTGCAGGAGTCATGTACTCTCCCAGTGTCCTCTGTGGTGGTGGTGGTGGTGGTCTGTGATTCTCTGCCATTATCTCTTCCTGATTAACCGTACTGGATTCACCAATTTCTTGCAACTGTCTCCTTTGCCTGGCTGCGCTTTTGTGCTTCCTCAATGTCCTTTGTAATTCTGGATCATACAACAACAAATTCGGATCAAGTGTACCTCGCATATACCAGAATAAAAATTGACCAGAAACTTAACATAAACTAAAATACTGAAAATAAAAGGATTCAATCTCAGAATTCTATGGTATCAGTTAGTGTTGAAAAACAAATTCCCCGGCAACGGCGCCAAAAACTTGTTGGACGTTTAGCAAGTGCACTAGTCGTACAAGTAATAAAATGATGAGTAAAGATCGTTCCCATGAGGAATTGTGTTCAAGCACCAATAAACCATAGAAAACTAATTTGAATCAGATAATAATTTGTAAAAGTCATGAATAATTTGTCACCAGAAAATTGATTGTAAGTAATTTGACACAAAATAAATATGGATTAAGAATTAATAAAACAAGTAGTCAGAAAACAACTTTCCTCCATAATAACCCATGTAAAAACTGATCATATGATGAATTCTTTTCCATGTGATGTTAATCAACCTTTTACTTATCATCAAGATGTAATCCCTTACTACCCTGATAGATACATTAATCAGAAACCCCAATCCCTTTGTGATCTCTTTCTTAATACATGCATGAAATACTAAAGTCTTAAGATTACATCAGAACTCTAGCATCAATCCCTTGAGTACTAGAATTCTGATGTTGAGATTATCAGATACAGAAGTCATATAAACATCCTTGTTCTACACTACTTCCTTGATATAAATAATTAAATCAGAAAATCTCAAATCAACACATGAAAAATACTTCATCATATTAATCAGATCAACATAATATTATCATGGAGTTCTATTGCATTCAGACTACAAAGACTCTACTCAGACATGACTAAGGAATAGACAAGAAAAGAAGAATCAAACTTCATTTCCATGTTGAAGGTCTTCAATCTCCAAACTATTACAAAGAAATCCTAATACAAAAAACTAAAACACTAAGAGAATTTAGAGAGAAGTCAGACTAAAGTTTAAGAGAGAGAGAGAGAGAGAGAGAGAGAATTCCAGATCCTTTACTAAGTGTGAAGGCTTTGCCTTTTATAGTGTTACAATTAAAAACAGAAAACTGATGTGGGCGCTAAAACGTCCATAAGTTACCGTTTTAGCGTCCATGCTTTACGTATGCTCAACTGCTTTTAACTGACAAAAATGCTAAAACGTTAAGGAATGACCGTTTTAGCGTCCAAACTTGGTGGATGCTCAACTGACTCCAACGCTAAAACTCTTGATTTGGACGTTTTAGCGGTGGAGACCAGAGTCCTTTTTCCACTTCAGGGCGCTAAAACGCTTATTGCAGGCCGTTTTAGCGCCCAAGACCAGCAATTTTCCATCTTCTAAGTGCAGCAGCGTGCTAAAACGCTATGTGTGGGCGTTTTAGCGCTCATCACCAGCAAGTTTTGGTCTCTTCCTGTAGCAGGGCGCTAAAACGCTCAGTGTGGACGTTTTAGCGCTCAACACTTAGGCAATTTTTCTCCTCTTGAGCTCCAGAATCTTCTTCCTTCTCCAGTTGCCTTTCAAGCTTGTTTTTCCTACAAGAATCATACAAATTTCCAATAAAGCTCTTGAACTTGTAATTGAGGACATCTTAGGACATTAACCTTGTATTTCATCATTTAATCACACAATTTGATCCTAATTCCTGCTAAAAACCATGATGAACTAAGGGTTCATCACTCAAGAATCAGAAAAAAGCCATATAGAAGAGAAAAATGCTGAGTATCAGCCTAGGGCTTAGTGCCCTTTAGTATTTATAGGCGGTTCATGATTAATCACATTGTATTAGCACTAATAGCTATGCTTATCATTTTAATCTCAAACTTGAGATTCTGAACCTAGTCATTTTTTTAAGATTTTTCATATTTTTATTTTATTTTTCACAGTACTTTGCCGGTACGCGCTTTTACGTAGCCAGTATCAGTTCTGACGCCAGTTCTCATTATTTTAACTTGAAACTTATTATGCCAGTCCTAGATATTATTTTAGTGATATATACATACTTTTCATAATTTTTCGGGATACTTCATTGGTACACATTTATACCGTAAGGCAGATTCGGTATCTACACTTTCGTCAGAAAAGCGACTTTCAACATTATTAATCACTTACCATAATTATTTAAGCCTTCTAATAATTATTAGGGTCAATTATGAAATTATCTCATTAATCTCATAATTAATTAATTAAATTCCAAAATTAACGGTGCGGGTTCTTACATTCACCCCACCTTTTAAGAATTTTGTCCGCAAAATTAGAAACATACCTGTCCCGAAACTCAGGGTATTGCCGGAGAAGCTCGTCCTCTCGCTCCCAAGTACACTCCTCAGGAGTTCTTCCTGTCCATTGCACTTTGACCATCAGAATGATCTTGCTCCTCAGCTTCTTCTCACCACGATCGAGAATCTTGAGTGGTCCGACGGGAGTCTTTAGCTTCTCCCGAACCTCCACATCATCCGGTTGCACCACGTGCGAAGGGTCCGCTACATACTTCCGAAGCTAAGACACGTGAAACACGTTGTGGATGTTGGCCAAGATCGGAGGCCCAATGAATCGCGGGCTAAGCTTCCTCACTCTGAGGGCCCGACCAACACCGGTGACAGGTGAAAGTCTCATAAACACGTGCTCACCCTCACTGAACTCCAGTGATTGATGATTGACATCAGAATAGTTGTTCTGGCAATTATGTTCCTGCTTCAGCTTCTCTCTGATCATCTAGATCTGTTGGGTGGTATCTTGGACGAAATCCAAGACAAATATCTCATTATCTCCAACCTCAGACCAGCAAGTAAGAGTCTGACACCTCCTACCACACAGCGCCGCGTAGGGTGCCATGCCTAGGTTAGCATGAAAACTATTGTTGTACTAAAACTCAACCAATGACAGGTACCTATCCCATGCTGAACCCTGCTCCAAATTGCAAGCCCTCAACATGTCCTCCAAGGTCTGGATGGTCCGCTCAGTCTGTCTGTCAGTCTTAGGGTGATAGGTTGTACTCAGTCTCACTTGAGTACCAAAAGCTCTCTGCAGCGCCTCCCAGAATCGAGATGTGGACTTCGGGTCCCTATCGCTGATGATACTCTCGAGCACCTCATGAAGCCTCACAATATCGCGAACATAAAGCCTGGCCAACTGCTCTGTAGTGAAGCTCACCTTCACCGGAAGAAAGTGGGCAGACTTGGTCAATTTGTCCACAATGACCCAGATATAGTCACAACCAGCCTGAGTCTTCGACAATCTCACCACGAAGTCCATGGAAATGCTCTCCCATTTCCATTCCAGAATCTCTAGAGGTTGAAGCTTACCAGACGGCTTCTGGTGTTCAATCTTCACCTTCTGGCATATCAAGCACTTGGACACGCAAACAACAATATCCTTCTTCATGCCCGGCCACCAAAAATTTCTCTTCAAGTCCTGATACATCTTTGTAGCACCGGGGTGGACAGTAAACTGGCCCTTGTGGGCCTCTATCTTCACCTCTTCAGTCAAAGGACCTCGAGGAATCACAATCCTCTTCTGGAATATCAACAATCCATCCTCATTCCAAGACACACCATCTTGGTTTTTCACGTAAACCAGGCATTCTCTTTGTACTTGCGCCTCTTTAATCTTTTCCATGAGCTCAGTCTCAACCCTAACGGTCTCCATTTCGAGAAGTGCACCCCTAAACAAAGAGGTCACCGTCAGATCCCAAAACTTCACAATAACATCATAGTCACCCATCGTCAAATTGGATAGACTCACAGATTTCTGACTCAAAGCACCAGCTACCACATTGGCCTTGCCAGGATGGTACTTCAACTCAAAGTCGTAGTCCTTCAGAAACTCCATCCATCTCCTATGTCTCATGTTCAGCTCCTTTTGATCAAACAGATACTTCAAACTCTTGTGGTCACTGAACACAGCAAACTTCATACCGAACATATAATGCCTCCAAATCTTGAAAGCAAAAACAATAGCAGCCAACTTCAAATCATGAGTCGGGTAATTCTCCTCATGAGGCTTCAACTGCCTCGAAGCATAAGCAATCACTCTGCCCAACTGCATCAGCACACAGCCCAGCCCCTTTTCTGGAGGCGTCACAATATAACTCAATCTCCTCTACAAGATCAGGAAGGACCAACACAGGTGCAGTAGTCAGTCTCTCCTTCAACTCCTGAAAGCAATCCTCACACTCGTGAGTCCACACAAACGGAGTCTCTTTCCGGGTAAGGCGAGTCAATGGTAGAACCATCGTGGAGAATCCCTTAAAGAACCTCCGGTAGTATCCCGCTAAACCCAAGAAGCTCCTCAATTCTGTAACCGTCTTGGGCCTCTCCCAATCCAACACGGCCTCAATCTTGTTGAGACCACTGTAACTCCTTCTGCAGAAATCACATGCCCAAGGAATTTCACTGTCTTGAGCCAAAACTCGCACTTCGAAGGCTTAGCATAAAGCTTTTTCTCCTTCAGCACTTGCAAAACAATCCTCAAGTGCTCCGCATGCTCCTCCTCCGTCTTGGAGTATATCAAAATATCGTCAATGAAGACGATCACAAATTGATCCAAATACGGCTGGAAAATCTGGTTCATGTAATCCATGAATACTGCGGGTGCTTTGGTGAGTCCAAACGGGATCATCAAATACTCATAGTGATTGTATCTCGAACGAAACGCGGTCTTAGGGACATCATCCGGCTTCACCTGAATCTGATGGTATCCGGACCAGAGATCAATCTTCGGGTACACGCAAGCACCCCTGAGCTGATCCAACAAATCATCAATACGAGGAAGGAGATACATGTTCTTGATTGTCACCTTGTTCAGCTGCCTGTAGTCGGTGCACAATGGCATAGTCCCATCTTTCTTCTTTACAAAAATGACCGGTGCTCTCCATGGAGACACACTCGGTCGAATGAAGTCTTTCGCCGAAAGATCCTCAATATGCTTCTTCAGCTCTGCCAACTCTGGTGGAGACAGACGATATGGAGCTAGTGAAATAGGCCCCACACCAGGCAACAAATCAACGGAGAACTCTATCTCCCGCTCTGGCGGAAACTCATGAATCTCCTCAAGAAACACCTCAAGGAATTTATTCACCACAGGAATGCCAGTGATATCCTCCTATGCTCCACTCACCAAACCTCCCAACATGACATATCCAAATGCCCATGCTCTCAAGGCTCTCCTAGCCTGCAACACTGAAATATAAGGCGAGGAACTGGTTATGCAATCACATGGAGACATCACCACTCGCTTTGCACAGCAATCAATCATCACACAGTTCTTGGACAACCAATCCATGCCAAGGATGATCTCCAAATTAGCCATCGGCAATCTTATCAGATCAACCGAAAACTCACGGTCATCCCACTGAAACACGACATCTTGATGTACAGTGGAGGTATCACACTTTTCTCCGATGGCGGTAGTCACCTGCAACGGTGGAGAAAAAACTCAAATCAACAAATGAAATTGACGATTTCAAGAATTGATTCTCACGGTTTCAGAAAAAAAAAAAACACAGCCCTATGGTGAGAGAGATGACAACTTATGAAAAAGCATTTTTAGGAACAATTTTCGTCACACTCAAGGAACACGAGAATCGCTTCACTCGAATGGTAGGTCCGTTTTTTCGATATTTTTATGGGAGAGAGAGAGAGAGAGAGAGAGAGAGTTCATCTATAAGAAGTTTCGGGCTTTTTGACCGTAGCAATGCCTTTTTAGAAATATTTCACCGGCAGTTCTTTCATCAAACGTAGTATCTCACTAATGTAGATGTGCATCAGGTGGCTACGCGTATAGTTGTGCACCTGATACATATGTGTATTACGTGACAAATGGACTAAACGCACACCTAATACTCATGTGTGTAGACACGTACATGGTACTGATGTGTCTAGACGCACACTTGGTACTCATATGTCTAAAGGCATATATGTGTATCTCAATAGCCACCTATACGTGTTTTCTCGCATTAGTCCAGTAATACATTTAATCAAAGAACTAAATTGGTGAAATATTTCGAAAAACACCTTTGTTAGGTCAAGAAGCTGAAGTTTCAGGACGGTGGTGAAGGATTGTGAAGAGCATAGATACTTTCTGTGTTAAAGCTTACTGAAGTTATCTAATGCGGCCAGATTTATATTGGTAATGATGAGCCCAAGGATCATGAATCCATAAATCCCATCGTACAGTTAAATTCATAAAAAGTGGGAACATGATTGGTAAGGTGAACGTGTCTGCAAATAGCAAAAACTTAAAACTGAAATTTGTTTTAGTTCTCAACTTGTTTTTATGCAAAATACCAGAATCTCCCTTAGCCTATTATCATTGATTTTAGAATAGCCATGGACTTATTTTATACCACATCTATCATAAAATATACTTACATGTATTTATGATACAAGATGGAGCATGTAACAGCCCGTTACGTGTCGGTCGTGTTTTTATTGCATATGGTATTAAGCGCAGTTACAATCACGGTAATTGAGATAATTAAATTACGGATAAACTTTTTCTTTTATTACATCCCTATCTTTAAACATTAACCATTTCCATAATCAATGAAAAACAACACCTTAATTGTAAATGCAAAACTCACGGAAGTATAAAACTTATTTATTATAACCCCTCCGAGCAATACCATTAACTCTAGGTTATAAAATGACTCATTTTCAAAATATGCGCAGTAGGAATCGATTCCCTACTTCAAAGAATCGATTCCCAGTAGCTACAGTAACAGACAATAGCTTCATTTTGGATACCCTGTTTTTAGGAATCGATTCACATCATAAGGAATCGATTCCCAGCCTTCTCAGTGGCTGAATTTTACGTCCCCTGATTCAGGGAAACGATTCCCTTACTGTGAAATCATATTTTTACAGCTTTTTGACTCCAAAGGGAATCAAGTAACTCACTCCTAACACTTTAAAAATTAATATAACACATGTACAAGTACTAATGTAGGCTATAGACCCTTCCATTATGCATAATCATTAATCCATGCATCAATTACAATAGTCCTCAATTCCAAAGCCATTTAAACATCAAATGGTCTCTTTACATCACAACACTCCAAATGCCTCCAAACACAAAATATATGGCCATGGACAAGTCCCATGCTCACCAAAATACAAATATAAACAATAGGCATGAAATGTGAATCAATTACAAAAGACTTAGAATCTAATCATGAACACCCAAAAGCATAGCAATATCAACATGCAATATGTTCATGATCAAAGTCCAAAATGCTAACGACTATGCTATGTGCATCAAAGGTAATCCCCCAAAATGTTATGCTCTCCATATGAACATCATGCTCAACTTCTCCACTAAGCGGGTTTCTTTCCCGAAGGTTCTCCATGCTCACCATAACCTGAAATGATGTCCCCAAACGAGGGGTGAGATATAAAAATATATCTCAGTAAACCAATGGTACTAGAGGATCACTCCACCCCTTGGCTCACTCAATGTGCATACAATGATCATCATATAAAATGCATAACATATAAAATCACATCACACTGAGCTCACATCCAAGAACATCCACATAAGGATTCCGTTCAAGGACCCCATCATATAACTCCCGGGAAGCTTCCTGGTGCCTCTCCCATGGATGAGACGACCCCATGGCAAAACCCAACTAGAACTTCTCACGAGATCTATCCAGCGGAAGTCCCACGTTAAGATGATCCTGGTACCGCTCCCAGAGTCGGCCCCACGGAAAAACCCGACCGGAATCCCCCAAAGGGATATCTCCAGCGAAAGTCCGAACCACACATATCTACTGGCCCGAGATCACAGATATATCTCACAACATTCTCCAAGCATGTCACACAATCATGGCAATAATGCATGAACATACATTTCATACAAAATCAAAGAGCATCGAATCCAACCACTACCTTCCACTAGGTGTGGCAGAACACACAAGGGAATAAACCCAAGTACCAAGACTTTACCTCAACTTCGAAGACAATGCTCCTCAACGTAAGCTCCAAGCTTATTCACCTCTTTCGAGTCCGTGAGAGGGAATCTATAATGATCAAACAACAATGATCATCAATACAATTTCAAGGCAATTATTTCACTTTCAAAATACTAATACCCAAACCTATTCACTTAGGCCAAATGACTATTTACACTTATTTTTCCTTAAACTTCATTATAAGTCAAATTTCCACACACACATATATATGCAATACTCTTCCATCCCAATCCACAACACCACACCAACCTACTATCCATACAAACACTATGCACAATCATACAACATCCAATATACCAGTTTACATCATCAAACCATACATGACCTCAATAGGTCGAATTCTTCATGCTAGGGTCCCAAAAGTTTTTCAATCCATTCCAATATTTCTACACATTATACAATCTTATAATTCACTCATACAATTATTCCACAACTCAATTACACAATCCTATCATCATGCCATTTCACAAAGTATTGAAATTCCAACACTTTCCAACCATAAATTTCACTAAGTTATAATTTTACAAATCACCATAATTTTTATTGCATCAATAATCATCATTTTTCATTCTAAGCATTTAATTTCAAAGGAGACATACCATTTAATGCACCTAACTATCACAACTCAACACACATAACCAAAAACCCTCACTATTTTATGATCTCATGGAAAACTCATTGAGAGTGTGAAAACTTACCACCAATAGCTTCCTAGGGTCCAAGGGAATAATCTCCAACCAATGGACCAAGCCAAGAAAACACCAAAAACCCTCCAAAGCACCAAATTTGTGTGGCTGATTTTGCGGTATAACTCCTCACACAATGATCCCCACAAGGTGCACTCTACATGAAAGTGACTCACAATCTCAAGGGGAACAACTTTGTAATTGGGAGTTTCTCTCAAAAATGTCTAGAAAAAAAGTTAAAATTTCAAAAGCTCAAAATCTCTTCGAATAGTGAAGAGCTCGACGGATGAAGAAGAAGGAGGAGAGAGAAGATTCTGAAATTGTGTCTCACTTTGTCCATTTGTCACTTAAATCACTTAAGTGGGTCCCACACGTCGCTTAACTTTCTTAAATCATCCAATTTAACCAACAAATTCATAACCTACGTATTTTTCTCGTTCACGTCATATTTTTATTTCCTAGAAATACTGATCATATTTTCACTCTTATCGATACAATTATACCGCAGTATTTTACACTGAAAAATCACTATTCATCAAATGTTCCGAAACTTGCCTATCCACTCGACTTTTCGTCCTGAATCCATTTCCGACATTATTTTTACCATTTGAGGTCTTCTACTCAATTTTTCTTGCCTAGGTTTACGTGTTTGGTAAAGTACTATTTTACCCTTCTTATGCAATTTAACCCTAATCTCAGGATTTTCACTAATTTTACCCTTTAAACCATATTTTCATATATATTAATACATTTAAAAAATACGAGATGTTATATTCACCCCTCCTTTTTGAAATTTTGTCCACAAAATTAAGTTATACCTATCCGCCAACTCAGGATACAGCCGAAGAATCTCATCCTCCTGTTCCCAAGTAGCCTCCTTAGTTGTACGTCCTTCCCACTGAATCTTTAATATATGGATTACTTTGCTTCCTAACCTCTTTTCACTGTGGTCCAGTATTTCAATGGGAGTCTTCAGGTTCTCCCAAATTTCAATATCATTTGGTATCACCATATATGATCATTCGGAACGTAACGTAGCAGTTGCGAACTTTCTCTGATTGTTCAATTCATTTTCACTAGTTGGGTTATCTTACCTATAGAGCCCATAATTTCTTTTGGGAGGTGTGCTAACCTAGTTAGCTTATCAACAAATATCCACATAGGATCATACCCTGTCTACATCCAAGACAATTCAATCCATCATTTTCCTAACGTTCAAATGCTTGCCTCATAGGCACATATCACCTTCTGACACATTTCAACCAGAAATTATCTTTAATTGAGTTTTAATCCTGCGAACACTGGAACTTCCACCATTAAATCCTTCTCAGTACTATTTACCATATAATCTTACTTTGTTATACAATCAAGGTTTCTAAACATCTTAGTTCACATTAAATACCATTTCGGTATCTCAACAGTTCATCAGTGCAATTCCACCGATTTTATCATATAGTTTACGCTCATGGTAATTTTAGTCTCAGAGGGAATAATCCCCATTTACGGCCCTTAGCCACAGGTCGTACGTACCTGCATTTCTACCCATGTTCTTAATCTAAACATATCTCAGTAAGACAAGGGGTCCTCAAGAACTCTCCACCCCAAGCTCACTTAGATGTGCAATATAAGTTCAAAAGCATAATATCATCATCATTTTAAAATCGGTGCAATGCAGCATATATCCATGTCATGTGTGTATAATATTCTACTGCAAGAGAAATAAAAGGTAGGACTTACGTACGTCTACAACCCACAGTACTCTTGTACCTCACCAACAGAGTTACCATCTTGTATATCTCCACATACTCAGGGGCTACCGTCTAGGTGGAACACCACATGCATATCATATGGCAGTTGCACTCAACATCAGCTCAATAGCATATCAACATTAATCACATATTTTCATAAAAAAAATCATGCATATAACCACCCCTCCATGAGGTATGGTGGAACCAACAATGGGCAAAACCGAGGACACGAAAGCTTACCTCGCAAGCTAACAATCCCGAGTCAAGAATCCACACCAGCCCAAGGTCACCAAACAACACAATCTTGGTCTGACAAGAATATTATCAATATACGTTATCTTGAAGTTCATTACATTACGACAACGTTTTCTTTTTCATTTCATGCCCTTAGGCTTCTCACAAAGCCATAAGCCTTTATTCTAAGTGATTCTGACTTAGTTACTTATTACAGATGTTCATATTAACCAATCATGGGTTCATAAAACCAATTCAAGCTTCTGTTTGGACAGAACAGATCACTACACAAATTTTTCCAGAATATCCGGATATTTCACAGGAGCATATCAAGATATCAAATCCGGATATCTATATCCGGATATCTCAAACCCAATATCCGGATATCCATATCTGTATATCACAAACCCCATATCCGGATATCAATATCCGGATATTTCGTGATAGAATGCAGTTTTGCATTTCGCGAAGATATCCTTCATAGATTCCATTTTCAACACTTCTACACGTCCAAGAAGGCATTTTTAGACACATTTAGGTCAGTGTTCATGTTGGTTACTTAGTCATCTCATATTACATGCCAAGACTTGATCTTTAACATAGAAACTTCAAAAACAAGGTGAGGAATATATCCAAAGGCCTCAAAACAGAAACAAGGGTGATCTTGGAGCTCTCTGCCCAGCTCCAATGGTCTTTCACAGCAAGGCCATGAAATGAATCCTAAAGATTAGTCTTTTTCTTCACAAAATAGCTTCTTGGAGCATCAACCACCAAGGAAATGGCTCCTACACCACCCAACCAAGAAGAACAATCCTCACACAACTAAACAGAGGCTACAAACTCAGAAATGAAGCACCTCTCTCCCTCACAATGCTAACTCACACCATGCTATGGTGTTTTGGTGAAGAAAACATGAAGAAAGGTGATCCTTTGAAGGTTTCTATGGATTGGGAAGAAGGGTGGAAAGGTGGCAGCACAAAGCTTCAGAAACTTCACGTAGAGAGATGAAGAAACTAACCTAGGTCTTTGTGCCAATCACTATTTATATGTACATCACGTTAATCCGTCGCTATTAGCACTAATAGCTTCGCTAATCATTTTAATCTCAAACTTCATATTCTGAACCTAGCCATTTCTCTAGGATTTATCATATTTTTAATATAATTTTCGCAGCACTTTGCCGGTATGCATTTTACGTAGCCGGTATCAGTTCTGACGTCAGTTGTCATCATTTCGACTCAAAACCTGATATTCTAGTCCTAGGTATTTTTCTAGGAATATTCATGTATTTATTATAATTTTTTCGGATACTTCATCGATATGCATTTATACCGTGAATCAGAATCAGTATCCGCACTTTTCGTTAGAAAAGTGACTTTAAGCGTTATTAAGCCCTTATAACAATTATTTAAGTCTTCCGATATTTATTCGAAATCAATTACAGGTTCTTACATTGGGTGTCATCACCTCCTTCCATGCCTACATATGCTTTGATCATAATGTTGTAGACACAAATATCTGGGTTCTTGATCATGTGAAAAACATTGGTAGCATAGCTGAAAGTACCATAATTGCAAAAGTAGAAAAAGAAAAAGAGACGGGTAATGAGTTGATATTGGTCACTTGTGTGTAAAGTTGGGGACTTTAGAATCTGGTGCGGATTCTTTTGAGCGCTCTCAGGTTCTTGCATTCTTCAATCAATCTAGAGAGAATGTGCCTACTGGATTCCACGGTTCTGAACTCAAGGAGAGTAACCATAATCATTATCATGAATTTACAAAAATAAAGCACAAAAGTAAAACTCCCAACATCACTCTTGAATCAGCCAAAATTGAACCACTGACCCCACAATGAAAGAAGTTCAATATTACGGGTTCAATTTAAATCCATTCCAAAGGATGAATCGAAGTCATTGGACGAGTTCAAAATCTTTGTTAAGAATCCTAGCGTCACATTTTTTTTTTCATGAGATTGGTCCTTTTGATTTAGAACTAATTTTCTTACCAAATGGGAGTTACGATATCAAAAAATTTCATTTGTTATTATTAGTATTTTAATGAGTTTTTTTTCATTGGATCTTAATGAGTTGAAAATTTTTTATCATCTAACCGCCACATCCACCACAGTTGCTAACACGACAAGTAAATCGGTCGTTCCAATTAATAAAGTGATAAGTGAGTATCGTTCCCACGAGGAGTAATTCCAAGTAATAATACTTTGTTTTTATCTAAGTTAGATAATTCAAAAGTGGTTAAGTGGTAATTGTGAAGTAGTGTAAAAGTTGAATTGAAAGCAATTACTAAATTTAAGAAGATACTTAAAAACAAGAAAATAATATGGCAATTGGATTTTGTAAATAATAAGAGAAATGTAGCTAGGGTTCAACTTCCCTCAATGCTCACCTATCACTTGTTGTTAATTCTAAATTATCATTTGTTTTAATGATGACAGTAAGTTCTCTAAATTTGACTAAGTCCTGATGTCTCGAAGCATTCAAGCTCTGTATTCCCCTTAAGATTCCTGATGTCTTAGTGAAACTATAACTGAAATACACATTAAGAATCAGAGCCTAATGATCGCATAAGTTATTAGCCTATGTCTAGGTCAAACAATGTTACGATGAATTAACCTTTCTAGTCTAATCTACCAACATGTATATTGCCATAGATAATTCCTAAATCAATTTATAGGGAGTAAACCCATAAAAAGCATTAAGAAAAGAAAATTCATTCAAATAAAATAAAGAAAGACGCATTAAGAAATTAACAATCAAATAATAGGTTTACATCAAGATCCATCTACCCTAGACTACAAAAGGAACTTGCCTAGCATAGTGCAAGAAACATAAACTAACGATGAAAAACTTTTCATAAGAAAAACTCAATTGGCGATCTCCACGACAAAGGTTTGATCCTTCCTTTGTGTTTTCTTCCTTGAATTGCTCTTTCTTTCTCCCCAAATCTTGCCAAAAACCTCCTCCTCAGCCCTCTTTCATCCTTCTTCTTTTATAAAAAGATGCATGGGCTTTTATTTTCGAAGCGGATCAATGTGTTGCTCGATGAATCGAGCAAACCATCGAGATAAATAATCCAACTTGATGTATTGCTCGATGAATCAAGAAAACCATTGAGATAAATAGTTCAGCTCGATGTTTTGCTCGATGAATCCAGTAAAACATCAAGATAAATTGTCCAGCTCTATGTGTTGCACGATGAATCCAGCAAACCATCAAGCAGACATGAAAAATTAACTATTTTTCAGCGAGACGCAACGTGAAATCACTCATTGGCTTCCACTTGGCTTGTGTCTTGACTTCCTCTGGCTTCCTTGATCAATCAATGCTTTGATTTAACAATTTAAACCTAAAATCGATATAATTTTAAATCAGAATCATATTAAACTTGAAAACTAGAAAAGTCTTTTGCATCTTACAATATTTACCATGTCTTTGACTACTTTTAACATTATTTAGCATATTTTTATCCTAAAGACATGGTATAATTGACACTTAACAAATTATTCCCGACTTTAATCATTGATGTCCCCAGTAATAGACTAATTTAAGAACGATGAAAAATGCAAAATTGTGGAACTTGTGCTCAATGGATCGTCAATAAAAGAACTAAGAGTGACTCAATCCATCAGTGATCAAACTTAATAAAAACATCTAAACCATAAGAGCAAGCATCCAATCAAGCAAGTTCCAAAAGCAGACAAGTCATAGAACTACAGCCAGAGATCTATCAATGAAGTATAGAGAACTGAATCTAAACACACCCCTCACTAGAAATATAAATTTACTCATCACTCAAGTGTTTAAGGGGTAAGTGTATCACTCAAAGCTTCACTGAATCAATACTACCATAGCCTTGGTTATAGTCTCACTCTCTACAGTCTAATAGCATGCACAGAAGATTAAGAGTTCTTTATACAGGTTGTAATGGGGCTTGGCTAAAGAGAGGATAGATAAGGAGATAAATGGCCAAAGCATTGGAATACAAAAAGATCATGGTAAAGTGTAAACAAATTTGACATACAATCCTTTACTCCTTTTTCTTTTTTTCATTTTTTTCAGCATGAAATCAACAGTGCATGAAATCAACCATCTCAAGGAAAAACGAAACATGTTCCAAAGTATTTTCAATGATGAAGTGCACACCAAAAGAAAAATATAATTTGTTTAGGCTCAAAACATCACGACTATGAGTGCATGATTCAACTAACTATACTCTCTCTTAATCACTCAAACTGTAATCCTAGTATTCCTTCTAACTCTTAGACTTACTCAATCAATGCTCGTTTGCAAATTAAAACATAGTATAAGACATCACACTATGAATAATGTTTACCGAATAACTCCCTATTAATTTTCCATTGGCACAATCCTAGTTCTGAACAACAAATCAATCACAAAGAAAGAAAGAACAATGCAAAGAACGGTCGACAAAAACTTCCCTGAAAAATCTGCATTAAGCACTCAACAGCTCTCATTACTGCTACTATGGTATATGGTGGTGCTCCCCATTCCTAGATTTAGAATTTTGTTGTCCTCAGCAACAACTGCAAACTAGCAAAAATGAGCACTTAACAATAATAATACTCAGTATTAACATCATTGTTAAGCCCACTACAAGGTGGGCAAAACTGTCAAGTGACCATTACCATGGACATTACAAAATAAAATAAAATGAGATGAAATAAAAACAAAAAGAACGAAAAACAAAGCTAAACTAGCATCCTTATCAATCACTATACTCTGGGTTCCCAAAATATGGCGAGATAAAACAGACCAAGCATAACCATTCCTAGATTTATCCAAAATCATATCTTAAGCAAAATCAACAATATAATAGTAATCCAACAATCAATTCACTATCAAACAGTGTTTGCAACCATCAGTAGTCGCATATCATCAATAAATTTTCAAACATTAACAACAATAAAGAAAAAAATTCCCAAATTTATCAAAAAATATAACACCTCTCATAATTAAAAATGCATTATTAATGATTAAATTGAGGATTTAAGGGTTTATTTGTGAAAATCATGAATTTCGGGTAAAATACACTCGAAGGGCAAAATGGTAATTTGAAAATTACTGAACCCTAAAATTATGAAATGATATAATTATTATTTGGTGAAAATAATGTTGGATTTGGATTCATAATGAAATTTGGAAATGGATAGGCACTTTTCTGGAAAATTGATGAATAATGATTTTTAGCAGATGAAAAATCGCATTATAATTTTACTAAGAGACTCAAAAATTATATTAATATTCTGGGAGAGGGTATATGTTGAAAGAAGTGTATATAACCAAGAGAAATAATTATTTTAATTATTTGAGGAGTTTTGATGTTTTTGAAAAAATACAGTTAGTTTGTGAATAGGGGCAAAAATAAAATTATGCAAAAATTGCTCGAATCTTGTAGACACTGTATTTTGACATGATTAAACTATAATTGTGTATCTAGAATTTATGAAAATATCTAAGTCTTGAAATTAATTGAGATTTCAAGAAGATTAATTAAATAAATTGAATTTAGATAATTTCTAAACTTTTCCAAAAACTCAAATAAAGTGGCTAGGCTTATTAAATCATGAAATCAGCCATTTAAGCTTGTCTTCTTCCTCCCTTATGCTTGTCTTGGCAGAACCTTTATTGGAGACAAAGCTTGATTTGCAACTTTTCATTTTTACACCGAATCAAGAGAGTTACAACATGAAAAATACCCGGAATCTCTTGGCGATCAGAAATCCTAAAAGAATTCCTTGAGAAAGTGAGTGTGTGAGGAGATCTGTGAGCTTGAAGGTGGTGGTTTTGTGAGGTGAGATTAGCCGTTGTTGGTGATTTTTATTGATTTGAAGCTTGTATATTGATCTCTGGAAGCCTAGGAACCCATTAGTGATAAGAATTCTCAATTTCACTAGTATTTCTTATGGATCAAAATTTTATACATAATATGATGTGTATGTTGGTGGGTATGATTAGAAAGGTTTTATGGCTATGTTTCTTTGGAATTTATTGTTTGTATGGATAAATAATCAGTAGAAATGCAATAAAAATTTAAGTGATTTTGGTGCCAAGGATGAAAAATTGAGGATTTATGAAGGAAGTCTTTGATGGATGATGTAATTGATTGGTGGCTATTTGAATCATAAATTGTGAAGTTTAAAAAGAGTTTTAAGCTTGTGAATTGTTGAAAAATCCCTTTGGTTTCATTATGTACATCTTCGGCCATATTGAAAAAATTAAGGGAAAGTGATGTAAATTGTGTTGTGGCTTGATGAAAGGTGTGCGGATGTTTGGTGATTTGGTTATTAAGGTTATTCAAGTGATGGTATTGGTTTGTTGAAATTAAAACACAATTGGGCACACTTTGAGTTTTAATGGCCGTCAGCTAGGATTTTCCTAAGAATTGTTGTTTATATTTGCTTGTGTATTCTCAAGCATGTGATTGATCGTATTTTTGTATGATCATTGTAGGTTGCTTTCCTTGGATCCGTTTATAGAGGATTGGGCTTGTGGAACTTTTTACAGGTAAACTTTTGTGTCTTGGGGCTAGTCCATTTGTGTGCTCCGCCATGTCCTTTGGGAATGGTTGGATTTGTTATCTTTGATAATGTGTGATAGAGTATGATCATGCATTTTTACTGGATGAATGACTTGTATTTTGGTATGTTTTTCGGTATCTATATTTGTATCTCTGACCAGTAGGTAGGTATTGTGGACTTCCACTGGAAAGGACTCTAGTTAGGGAGTTTCGGTTGGCGCGGTGCCTTAGAATTGTTTATGTTCTAGGAATGTCTTGGGAGTTATATGACGGGATCCTTGAATCATGGTTCTTGGATGTTTTCCCGGTGATTATTGTGAGTGACGGTATCCTTGAATCATAGTTCTTGGATGTTCCCTTGCGATTATTGTGAGTGACAGGATGCTTGAATCATAGTTCTTGGATGTTTTCCTTGTGATTATTATGAGTGACAGGATCCTTAAACCATAGTTCTAAGATGTTTTCCCGATGATAGTCGTAATTGGGATCCTTGAGTAGTAGTTCTTGGATGTTTGCCAAGTGATTGATGTGATTTTGTGTGTTGTACTTTTCATATGATTATCATTGCATGCACATTGAGTGAGCCATTGGTAGAATGACCCTCCAGGACCTTTGATTTACTGAGGTATATTCATATATCTCACCCCACGTTATGGGGCACATTTCAGGTGTTCCTGAGTCATCTAGAGGAGCACAGGGCGAGAGGCCTGCTTAGAGATTTGACATGACATAGTAATGCATGCAGATTTGACATGAATAGTAATGCACATAGTAGTATGCATTTTGTACTATTGACTTAGGGTATTGACATTGTCCTTGCATGATGTAGTATACCATGTATAGGGTTGTTCATGCTTTTGTATCTAAGTCATATGATTATTACATTGATGATGTAATAGTTAATTTGATAGTTAATGTAAACATAATTGTATCAATGGAGAACTTTGTATATCTAAATATTGATGTATGTGATGGAAGGGCCTAAATCCTATTGTAGTTATTGATGTTCTTAAATTATAACGAATGATAAAGAGACATAACATGAATTGATGGATATTGTGGGTTATAAGTGCACCAAGGTATGTTGATCCTTTGGATGCCACCCTTTTGATCAATTAGGTACTCTTGTTAAGTATTGGAACATACTTGTAAAAAGTGGGGAAAAGTTATAAAAACAAAGGAGACTATGTCGAAATTTCTAGAAAAATAGTGAGATTTTTCATAATGCATATTTTGTTACACTTATTTATTACTCTTGGTTAGTATTTTTAGGATTTATTTGAGTTATATAAAGATCTTTTGGGTCAAATTAGAATTCTAGATTTTAATTGGGTTTAATTGATTTTTATCAGAATTTCTTAGATTTACACTACTTTCGTATTTTGTCTATATCTCACTCGGCAGATGTCCAATTGACTCCATTCTTGTTGTGTTTTGTAGCTAACAGGAGGGGATACAATCGCTATTTCAGCAACTGAAGCCCAATTCGGAAACAAAGATGTTCGAAACCTGAGCCCAAGGTGGACGTATTTTGATGGAAATTTATTTTGACGTTTGGACTTGTAAATTAAATTAGAACCCAATGTGTTTAAGGCCCAAAGGAATTGTTTTAGTTCTGATTCTGTTTATTTTATTATTGTGGGCCAAAATTAGTTGAAACCTAACCCGATTTTGATATGGGTTAAAAGGGTTCGTTTAGGAAACTTGTAGGCATTCTTCGTTTTGGTGTTTGTACATTTGACGGCATTTCTCTAAATGATCAATCTACATTTTTTTGTTCTTCATCTCTTCTTCTTCTTCTTCTTCTTTTTTTTAATTTTTAATTATGTTTACCTTAGCCATGCGAGGCTAAGAACCTTTAATCAACCTAAGGGTAATGGATTCCATGGAAGAGTCTAGAGGATCTGAACCTTTCCTTTAAATCATATTCTTTTCTCTTCCAAACTTAGATTAATATCATTCGATTGTGGATATTCAATCTGAGATTCGTGATTGCGATTATGAAAAGAGAGTAGTCATCAGATTTTATGATTAGATTGATTAATCCTATGACCTTAAGTCAAACGAGCTAATACTCTGCGATTTTATGAGTAGAAGCACCATATTTGATCAAACGCTAAGCGATCGCTTAGAGATGGTTCTCAATTGAAAATAAGGATTCTGATTCAATTGAGGTCAATCACGATTCTGGTATCTTTTTATCTGAGGAAAGATGTCCTAGGAATCCTAACCTTAGGTTGATTATTTTAATTATGAATTTCAATTTTTACGTTTTGTTTTAATTCTTATTAAAATCGAACAAAAACCACCCTTTTATTTTCTATTTTAATCTTTCATTTTAATCCTTGCGATTTCCTTGAGAGATGACTCAGGTTGACGCTCTACTACAAATTTTCATAAACCTGATTTTATTAATTTGCGCGAGTTCGACAGCTCGTGTCAATTTTACCCTAACTTTAAGAGACCATAACTCTCTCCACAGTGGTCCAATTAAGACGTACCAGCTTAAGATGTCCCCTGTATTATATTGTCATAAAATTTGATGTCATTTGGAGTTGTAGAAACTGCCCAGTTTTTGTTTGCATGAGAGTTGTTCCTGTCCACGCTGAAGTTGACAGCTTTGGTATACGTTTTTGAAAAATTCATATCTCTCTCATTTCTTACCCAAATTAGGCCTACAACATATTAAAATTTGGTGGAAAAAAGATGTGTGGAACGTCTGAAGTTTAAAAAGAAATGAAGGATGTTTGTGTACTTGAAAGTGCAGTTTTGACAGTTTTAAAGAATTAACTTACGACAAACTTATCCGAAGTTATAGAACTCTGATTGGGGCGTGTGATACCTTGTTGGAAAGAAGAAAAGAGTGTAGAATAACATATCAAAAGATGGGAATTTATGGATAAATAATCCATTTACAGTTTTCATAAAACTGAATGTACCTTGAACGGGAAAAATGTAAAATTGTGTATTTGTGCTTCGTTGGTTTATGGGAACTGTAACACCCCGTGTATACTCGATTTGTTAACATGTCATCGTATTAAGCCACGCTTAATTAAAAATGCGAAATATCTCTTTCTTTTCAATTATGATGTCATTATCATTAACCAAGTTGATTATTAAATTCTATTTCGAAAACATCACCTGTATGTAAATTGCAAAAAGACAGCTAACTGAAATACCTCAATAGATAGATAAGTGTGAGTATCTAAGTCACGAAACTACAACACATAGACCAGACATAATCCTGATACAATTATACAAATTGAATCTAAAGGCATAAAGTCAAGTCAATGTGGCATGGACAATCCCCATGCTCACCGAATAAACGACATAGTCAAACAGAGTCTCAGCCAAATAACCATAATATGAAACTAATAGCATAAAAGCAACATACATAATCCATCATCCAAGCACAACAGCATAAGAAGGTAAACATCAATCAACTAAGCTCCGGCCTCCTGCCGCCAGAGGTCTCAACCCCTGGGTTACCTGAACCTAACATAAGTGCCCCAAACGTGGGGTGAGATCTCTAAACAGAAATCTCAGTAAGGAAAGGGGTCCTCAAGGATTCCTCCACCCTAAGCTCATTTACATGTGCAATATAAGTTCTAAAACAGTTTAAGCAATATAAGTTCCAAAACCAATGCAGTGCAGCAGATAATCATGCCATGTGTGTTAGAACTATTCTACTGGCCAGAGAAATGCAAGAATACGTCTATTATCCACAGTTAGTACAAGGAACACCACTTGCACCTCACCCACAGCCTCACCATCTTGTATGTCCCCACATACTCAGGCTTACCGTATAGGTGAAACACCGCATGCATATCATAAAGGCACTCGCACATAACAGCTCAAAAGCATTTCAACAAATCAATACATGAAAACAACATCATGCATATAAACCATCCCCCCATGGGACATGGTGGAACCAACAATGGCTAAACCGAGGACACGAAAGTTTACCTTGCAAGCTAACTATCCAAGCCAAGAGTCCAACCAAGCTCAAAGTCCACACACAGCATAATCACAATCTGTTTTGACCAACAATCATATCAATATTCATACTCTACAAGTATATGACATAAAGACAACGCCTTTTCTTTACGTTTCATGTCCTTAGACTTCTCACAAAGCCATAAGCCCTTAATCATTTTGATTCTGACTTAGATATCCATTACAGAAGTCCGACTTCATCAATCTAGGGTCCACAAACCCATAACTCAGTTTTGTATGAACAGTACAATTATTGTTTTCGAAAACCCAGAATATCCAGATATATATCGGGGCCATATCCGGATATCATTATCCGCATATCATATCTTGATATGCATATCCGGATATCATATCCGAATATTCATATTCGGATATCTCAGGGCCCATATCCGGATATTGATATCCGGGTATCAATATCCGAATATCATATCCTGATATTTCGCGACAGAATGCAGTTTTTGCATTTCGCGAGATATCACACCCAAGATTGGGTTTTTAACACTTTAAAATGTTAAAGCATGCATCTTTAAGCCTTTTTAGACCAGTTATCACGTTGGTTACTTGTTCATCTTATTAACATGCCAATACACCACCTTTAAACAAGGAAAACTCATGATCAAAGTTGGTGACACTTACCCAAGGCTCAAAACAGAGCAACAATGGCTCATGGAGCTCGCCAATCAGCCCCCAAAGTTCAGTTTCCACAATGACACGAAAATGACAAGCAAGAAAGGTTCTTTCTCACCAAAGGTGGCTCCTTGAAGCTCAATAAATAAGGAACAATGGCTTCCCAACACTCAAACCAACAAGTCAGCCTTCAAACTCCCACACACAGTAACCTTACTCAGCCACAAGGTTCACACTCCCACCCAAGTCTCCCTTACACTCAACTGTGAGGTTAGATGGAGGAAACTAGAAGAAAGTTGATCACTTTGAGGAGTTTTTTGGAAGAAAATGGAGGTGGAAGGCTTGGAGAGCACCAACACAGAAATGGAGGCACAATGGATACGTAGAAAACTGATAGGATCAGTCTAGGTTAATGTGCCATGCCTATTTATAGGCGGATTAAAGTTAATCACACTGTATTAGCGCTAATAGCTACGCTTAGCATTTTAATCCCAAACTCGGGATTCTGAACCTACTCCTTTTTCTAAGATTTTTCATATTTTTAGTTTATTTTTCGCAGCACCTTTCTGGTACGCGCTTTTCCTTAGCCAGTATCAGTTCTAGCACCAGTTCTCATTATTTTGACTTGAAACTTGTTTTACAAGTCCTATATCTTATTCTAGGAATATTCATGCACTTATTATACTTTTCTGGGATACTTCATCGGTACGCATTTATACCGAGGAGCAGAACCGGTATCTGCATTTTTCGTCCGAAAAGCGACTTTCAGTATTATTAATCACTTTCTATAATTATTTAAGCCTTCTCATAATTATTAGGGTCAATTATGGAATTATTTACTAATTCTCATATTTATTTAATTAATTTCCTAAATTAAGGGTGCAGGTTCTTACATTCACCCCACCTTTTTAGGATTTTGTCCTCAAAATCAGAAACATATCTATCTCGAAACTCTGGGTACTGCCGGATAAGCTCGTCCTCTCGCTCCCAAGTACACTCCTCAACAGTTCTTCCTGTCCACTGCACCTTGACCATCAAAATGATCTTGATCCTCAGCTTTTTCTCGCCACGATCGAGAATCTTGAGTGGTCGGATGGGAGTTCTCAAGTTCTCCCGAACTTCCACATCATCGGGTTGCGCCACGTGCGAATGATCTGCTATGTACTTCCAAAGCTGAGACACGTGAAACACGTCGTGGATGTTGGCCAAGTTCGGAGGCAAGGCAAGCCGGTAGGCAATAGGTCCTACTCTACCAAGGATCTGGTATGGCCCAATGAATCTCGAGCTCAACTTCCTCACTCCGAGGGCTCGACCAACACCGGCGACAGTGAAAGTCTCACAAATACGTGTTCACCCTCACTGAACTCCAGTGGACAATGCTTGACATCGTAGTAGCTCTTCTAGCGATTCTGCGCCTGCTTCAGCTTTTCCCTAATCATCTGGATCTGCTAGGTAGTCTCTTGGACAAAGTCCAAGCCAAACAACTCCTTATCTCCAACCTCAGACCAACAGGTAGGAGTCCGACACCTCCTACCATACATCGCCTCGTAGGGTGCCATGCCCAGGTTAGCATGGAAACTGTTGTTGTACGAAAACTCCACCAATGGCAGGTACCTATCTCATGTTGAACCCTGCTCTAAAGTGCTAGCCCTCAACATATCCTCCAAGGTCTGGGTGGTCCGCTCAGTCTGTCCGTCAGTCTGAGGGTGATAGGATGTACTCAATCTCAACTGAGTACCAAAAGCTCCCTGTAGTGCCTCCCAGAACCGAGATGTGAACTTCGGGTCCCTATCACTGATGATACTCTCGGGCACCCCGTGAAGCCTCACAATCTCGCGAACATACAGTCTAGCCAATTGCTCAGTAGTGAAGCTCACCTTCATTGGAAGAAAATGGGCAGACTTCATCAGTCTGTCCACAATGACCCAGATAGAGTCGCAGCCAACCTGAGTCTTCGGTAAACCCACCACGAAGTCCATGGAAATGCTCTCCCATTTCCATTCCAGAATCTCTAGAGGTTGAAGCTTACCAGACGGCTTCCGGTGTTCAATCTTCACCTTCTGGCAAATCAAACACTTGGACACAAGCACAACAATGTCCTTCTTCATACCTGGCCACCAGAAATTTCTCTTCAGATCTTGATACATCTTTGTAGCACCTGGGTGAACCGTGAACTGGCCCTTATGGGCCTCTGCCATAACTTCTTCGGTCAAAGGACCTCGAGGAACCACAATCCTCTTCTGGAACAACAAAAGTCCATCCTCATTCCAAGACACACCATCTTGGTTCTTCACGTAGTCCAGGCACTCTCTCTGCACTTGCGCATCTTGGATCTTCTCCATAAGCTCATTCTTCACTCTCACAGTCTCCATCTCGAGAAGTGCACCCCCAAACAAGGAAGTCACTGTCAGATCTCGAAACTTCTCAATAACACCAAAGTCACCTATCGACAAACTGGATAGGCTCACGGATTTCTGACTCAGAGCATCAGCTACCACATTGGCCTTGCCAGGATGGTACTTCAACTCAAAGTCCTAGTCCTTCAGAAACTCCATCCATCTCCTTTGCCTCATGTTCAGTTCTTTCTGATCAAACAAGTACTTCAAACTCTTGTGGTCACTGAACACAGCAAACTGCATACCAAACAGATAATTCCTCCAAATCTTGAAGGCAAACACAATCGCAGCCAACTCCAAATCATGAGTCGGGTAGTTCTCCTCATGAGGCTTCAACTGCCTCAAAGCATAAGCAACAACTCTACTGGTTTTCATCAACACACAACCCAGCACCTTTCCAGATGCATCGCAGTAAATCTTAAACTGCTCATCAGGATCATGAAGGATCAACACTGGAGCGGTAGTCAATCTCTCCTTCAACTTCTGAAAGCATTCCTCACACTCGTGAGTCCACACAAACGGAGTCTCCTTCCGGGTAAGACGAGTCAATGGTATAATCATCGTGGAGAATCCCTTAATGAACCTCCGGTAGTAAAGTGGAAACCCTATGTACTTTCGAACTCGTGCAAATTAAAAATTATTTTTTAATTAGGGTTCAGAAAATTTGTAGTAAAGTGGAAACCCTAAGTCGTCTCTCAAGGAAATTGTTTGGGTAAAAATCGTTTTTGAAAACAGAAAATAAAAGGGGGGTTATAGATTTTGGTTGAATAATTAAAAGACAGAATACAAAAATTGGGATTAAAAGCTCGTAATTAAAAATTAACCAACCTAATTAAAGGGTTCCTAGGATGTCCTTCCTTGGATAACTCAGTTCTGTATGAAAGTACAATTATTGTTTTCGAAAACCCAGAATATCCAGATATATATCGGGGCCATATCCGGATATCAATATCCGAATATCATATCTTGATATGCATATCCGGATATCATATCCGAATATCCATATTCGGATATCTCAGGGCCCATATCCGGATATTGATATCCAGGTATCAATATCCGAATATCATATCCTGATATTTCGCGACAGAATGCAGTTTCTGCATTTCGCGAGATATCACACCCAAGATTGGGTTTTTAACACTTTAAAACGTTAAAGCATGCATCTTTAAGCCTTTTTAGACCAGTTATCACGTTGGTTACTTTTTCATCTTATTAACATGCCAAGACACCATGTTGGACGTTTAGCAAGTGCACTAATCATACAAGTAATAAAATGATGAGTAAAGATCGTTCCCACGAGGAATTGTGTTCAAACACCAATATACCATAGAAAACTAATTTGAATCAAATAAGAGTTTGTAAAAATCATGAATAATTTGTCACCAGAAAATTGATTGTAAGTAATTTGACATAAAGTAAATATGGATTAGGAATTAATAAAAACAACAAGAAGTCAGAAAACAACTTTCCTCCATGATAACCCATATAAAAATTGATCATATGATGAATTCCTTTCCATGTGATGTTAATCAACCTTTTACATATCATCAAGATGTAATCCCTTACTACCCTGATAGATACATTAATCAGAAACCCCAATCCCTTGGTGATCTCTTTCTTAATACATGCATGAAATACTAAGGTTTTAAGATTACATCAGAATTCTAGCATCAATCCCTTGAGTACTTGAATTCTGATGTTGAGATTATCAAATACAGAAGTCATATAAACATCCCTGTTCTATACTACTTCTTTGATAGAAATAATTAACTCAGAAAATCTCAAATCAACACATGAAAAATACTTCATCATATTAATCAAATCAACATAATATTATCATGGAGTTCCATTGCATTCAGACTACAAAGACTCTACTCAGACATGACTAAGGAATAAATAAGAGAAGAAGAAACAAACTTCATTTCCATGTTGAAAGTCGTCAATCTCCAAACTATTACAAGGAAATTCTAATACAAAAACTAAGAGAATTTAGAGAGAAGTCAGACTAAGTTTAAGAGAGAGAGAGAGAGAGTTCAGATCCCCCAGATTCTGATCTAAGTGTCAAGGCTTTGCCTTATATAGTGTTACAATTAAAAACAGAAAACTGATGTGGGCGCTAAAACGTCCATAAGTGGCCGTTTTAGCGTCCATGCTTTACGTATGCTCAACTGCTTTTAACTGATTTCAACGCTAAAACGTTAAGGAATGACCGTTTTAGCGTCCAAACTTGGTGAATGCTCAACTAACTTTAACTGACTCCAACGCTAAAACGTTTGATTTGGACGTTTTAGCGGTGAAGACCAGAATCTTTTTCCACTTTAGGGCGCTAAAACGCATATTGCAGGCCATTTTAGCGCCCAAGACCAGCAATTTTCCATCTTCTTAGTGTAGCAGCGCGCTAAAACGCTCTGTGTGGACGTTTTAGCGCTCATCACCAGCAAGTTTTGGCCTCTTTCTGTAACAGGGCGCTAAAATGCTCAGTGTGGACGTTTTAGCACTCAACACCAGCAAGTTTTGGCCTCTTCCTGTAACAGGGCGCTAAAACGCTCAGTGTGGACGTTTTAGCGCTCAACACTTAGGCAATTTTTCTCCTCTTGAGCTCCAGAATCTTCTTCCTTCTCCAGTTGTCTTTCAAGCTTGCTTTTCCTACAAGAATCATACAAATTTCCAATAAAGCTCTTGAACTTGTAATTGAGGACATCTTAGGACATTAACCTTGTTTTTCATCATTTAATCACACAATTTGATCCTAATTCCTGCTAAAAACCATGATGAACTAAGGGTTCATCGCAATTCCCAGATTTGAATATTGCTGTCCTCAGCAATAACTAGATTCTTTACACATGAAATTTATGAGGTTGGATTGAAATATGACAGATCAACTTTCCAAGATACAATTTAACAACCCAGCAATCTATCTTTTACTATGACTTGCTTAACCTCATTACAATGACTTTCAACAGATCAGTAAGATGAAATGCAGAGACCTTCAACACAAAACACCCCCTCACTTGGAACTTCTCAAAAATTATGAGAATAAACTCTCTTGCACTCTAGTGTCTAAGGGTGTACTCATCACTCAATCTCCACTGCACTCAAACTACTATAAGCTTGCCCGTCTTCTCACTTTCCATAGTGACAGTGATTCATAAGCAGAACAAAAGAGGCTTTTGGTGGTATGACTTGACTAAGAATAGGATTCTGTATAGAAGAAGGAAAAATGGCTTGGCATGTAGTTGGCTAAAGGTAGGATTTGATGTTGCAGAAGGTTAGATAGATGGATCAGATTCAGATAAGATGAGGATCACTATTGAATTTATCTATGTACTCCTTAATCCTTCTCATTCTCTTCTTCCTTTTCATTTACTCTTTTCACCACCTTTTCTACAACTTTTGTTTTTCTTGAACTTCCTTCCTCCTTTTCTTCCAACTTTCAACACTTTGTGTTGTTTTGATTTCCCTTTTTCCTCATTTCCTTTTTCTTTTCCTTTTCCTTTTCCAAACCAAGCACTTTGTGCCTTTACTTTTTTTTTTTCTTTGTCATTCTTCTTTTTCTCCAAATTTCCAACATTTAACACTTAATATTTTTGTTCATTGCAGAAACACCTTTCTCCTACAGAGTTTTCCTCCTTACCCCTTATCTGAACACATAATCTGAAAATTTAGGATCTGGAATAAGTGCAGGGCTCTTAGTTTTATCACAAAAAATTTGGCTTAAGGCTTCCATGCAATAGGAAAATTTGGTTCAAAATAAAAATGCCTCAATGAGCTCTACTTTACAAACCATGAACTATTTCAAGTTAGAAACATGGCAAGTTCTAGAGTTACTCATACAGTGAAGTGCTCTCTGAACAAAAAATTTTCTGTATAGGCTCAATGTCTCACAGTTCATAGTGCATGCTTGAATTCCTCTATATACATCAACCTGATCTCTCTACTCCTCACATAACATGAGTCATGCAAACATATCATTTAGCACATATGCAAGGATTTCAAATTGCATCAAAAATGTTTAATCCATCATGTAAAACTTTGATCATCCTATCCTCATAAAATTCACATCATCTCAACTCTAAATCCAACCTTTGTACATATAAAACACTTCTTAAACTACCTAAAACTATATTCACAAGAATTTAAAAGAAAGGATTGAGATGTTTCCCTGTTTGTGGCTCATCAACTGTGTGTCATCATCAACTGTGTGATACCACCATAATCATGTCATTCATTCACACCCCATTCCCAGATTTAAACGTTGCTGTCCCCAGCAACTAATTTAAATCTAAAAAGCAGTTGACAAATTCTGAAACACATTCACATATCAACAAATAGCATCAGTACTATTTCAAAAGTGCATCATTCAAACAGAGAATCTCAATGTACTAACAAATATACAAAATTAAAATAATACCACAAGTAACTAAAAATATCCAAAATAAAACCATAAAAATAGAAAATGTATAAAAACAAAATGAGAAGTCTAGTCAGTAGACTCTTCATCATCACTAAACACCAAATATGAGCCTGGATCAGCAGTAGGCAAGGGGTTGTACTCAGGATCAATACCCCTGTCCTCATCCATAGCACCAGTATCAGCAGCAGCAGCAGCAGTGGTCTCTGTGGTAGTAGCATCAACACCAGGTTGTCTCTCTGGAGTGGGTGCAGCATGGGAAGATGTAGCATCATCAGCAGGCGCAGCTCCATCCACATGATCAGCATAGTGAGTCCGGGCCATTGTCTCAAAGGCTTCCTCCTCATCAGAATGAGGGTATACAGCAGGCTGGTAATCAATAACATCTAAGCCCTGAGCCTCACATATAGATTTCAACATCGTCACCATATATGTCTGAAATGAGTGCTGGCTGGCCTACATAAACCGGAGACGCCTGCGCAAATATCTCATTCGGAAGTCAGTGTTCACCGTCCATTGCTCCCCTGACCTTAGCCTCTCTTCGAATTCATCATCACTCTGAGTTGTAGATTTCCTACCAGGAGTCAATCCTGTGACCTCCCCTCCTCCTGTCTTCAATTGCTTTGTTATCATTGCGGCATCAATTGTAGGGTGCAATTTAGTTGGTGCCTCATTATCAGTAACATCTACACCAACTTTCTGACAAAGCAACTGAATCAAGGAACAGTGACCCAAAGCAGCAGAGTCACTGTCAGAGTGAGCCATATCATAAATGTTGTCCTAAAGGAGAATAGGAAGTTCCACCTTCGCCTTTGTCATGATAGTGTGAATCAGGACAGCTTTCTTCAGGATAACCTCTGCTTGGTTGGAAGAGGGCATGACATTTGAGATTACAAAGTGAAACCAGACTCTAGCTTCACCATTTAAATGCCTCAACCAAATCAACTTAGGAGCAACCTTATCCTTGGTTAACTCCCAAGTTTCACCAGGTTCGGCTATAGTCTGCAAAATAGGCTCAGCTGCCCCCATCTTGGTCCAGGTTTCAAAGTTTGGGTCACTCCTCCTTGGTGGAATTTCAATATTCTGCCAGTTTCTCCTGAACTCACAACTGGCATTGTGGATATAGTCACAGAACCTTATCTTCAGCAGCTTTTGGATGGTGTGAGCATCATACTTCACTTTCTTTCCCCTCACCCAGCTAGTGAAGGTCCTCTGGCTTCCTTAATCTCCATTAAATGCATTAGCAAAGAATTCCCTTGCTATGTTATGACTGCTATCACCCAATATTCTTCCAAAAGTTTCCCAATCCCTGGTCTTCAGCTGAGACTGAAACTGAGGATATTCATCATGTTCTAGAACAAATTTTATTTCTCTCACAAATGGCCTCTTGGAAGTCTTGTCAGTATGACGTCTCTCATGTTCCTCACTTTTCCAAAAGTGAGCATCAAACTGTGGGGTAGGCTCAGCTTCTGTATCTCCTCCTTGATTCACTCGGGCTCTCTTCTTATATCTCTTTTTCCCTTTTGTAGCAGGAGCTGGTTGAGAAGGAGAAGACATTGTGCCTACACAACAAGAGAAAATCAGTCCAAATGTCAAACAATTACATATCATGAATCCAATTCCACAATTCTCAGATTTAGAACTCTTGTAGTGGGGAATTTGGATCAAAACATGGATGAATTACAACCCCACAATGCAATAATGTAGACCCTCAATTTTGTATAAAACAGGGTCTGGGCGCTAAAATGGTCACACTGAGAGTTTTAGCGGCTAGGCCTTAAACGTGTGTAAAAACTGGACGGGTGCTAAAACGGTCACACTGAGCGTTTTAGCGCTAGGCCTTAAACGTGTGTAAAAACTAGACGGGCGCTAAAACGGTCACACTGAGCGTTTTAGCGCCAGGCCAATTTTTGGGTCAGGCATTTCCACGAACACCTTGTGTGTGTGTACGCTGGGTTGTTGTTTGAAGACAATTTAGAACCAACACGCGCTGGATTTGTTGTCTCATTCCCAAAATATCAGTCAAAAGCAATAGTTCAGGAGAATAATACAAATAAAACTAATATCAACATGCAATCCTACGAATGATACAGGCAATCAACATGTGAAATGCCCTAGAAAATGCCCAATAATTGTATGCTTCAGATATGATATGTGATGGAGGGAAATGAGATGAGTTACATACCGTGATGTTGATGAGAGGATGTGGAGGAAACTACGAAGATGGATGATACAAATGTGAGATAAGAACCGTGTTGTGGAAAAGAGAGGCAAAGTATACGAATGTAAGAGTAAAAGAGAAGAGGAACTCTGTTATATCGAATTAGTGACAGGGCGCTAAAACGTTGGCTTACCAGCGCTTTAGCGTCCTTGTCCAGAGAAAAATGCACACTTTGTGCAGCACAGCGCTAAAACGGTCAGACTGAGCGTTTTAGCGCTGTTGGCCAGAGTTCATGGATTGGTGTTGTCAGTGAATGCTAAAACGCTCATAATGAACGTCTTAGCGCGCACAAGCAAAGAGTTTCATACTGATGGAACTCTGGGGACGCTAAAATGGTCAGGGTTGACGTTTTAGCGCCCAGCACATAGCAAAAAATTTCTCTTTGATTTTTCAAAATTTTTCCCCCTTTTCTTCTTCATCTTATGGATATGGTATGAACATGGAATTACATACCTAGTACAGTGGGTTGCCTCCCACTCAGCGCTTGTTTAACGTCACGAGCCTGACGGGTATGATCTATTTTACCTCTAATAGAGAAACTGTAAGTAGTTTCCTATCCACAGCACTTCCAACATATAACTTCAATCGTTGACCATTGACTGTAAAACTTCTATCCGAATCCAAAGAACTGATTTCTACAGCCCCATATGGTTTCATATCTTTTACCACAAACGGGCCAGACCATCTAGACTTTAACTTCCCTGGGAACAGCTTCAACCTGGAATTGAACAGAAGTACTTGATCCCCCACCTTGAAGTCTCTAGGTGTGATCTTCCTATCATGCCATAGCTTTGTCTTTTCCTTATACAAACTGGCACTTTCATAAGCAGACAAACGAAACTCATCCAATTCATCCAGTTGTAATAATCTTTTCTGTCCCGCTGCTTTGGAATCAAAATTCAGATATCTCACAGCCCACAAAGCCTTGTGCTCCAATCCACTGGAAAATGGCATGCTTTTCCAAACAACAACTGAAATGGAGACATCCCAATATGAGTTTTGAAAGCGGTCCTATATGCCCATAAGGTGTCATCAAGTTTCTTAGACCACTGGGTCCTAGCATTCCCAACAGTCTTCTCCAATATTCTCTTCAATTCCCTGTTGGAAATCTCAACCTGACCACAAGTCTGTGGGTGATATGGAGTGCTTATTTTGTGCCTCACTCCATACTTAGCCAAGGCATACTCCACCATCCTATTATCAAAATGAGTGCCCCCATCACTAATGATAGCTCTAGGGACTCCAAATCTTGAAAATATATTCTTTCTCAGAAAAGCAATCACCACCCTGGAATCATTGGTTGGTGTAGCTATGGCCTCAACCCA
>NW_026897718.1:0-112244 GCF_033153095.1 Gastrolobium bilobum | reverse complement strand
GAATATTGTAAGGAAGCTCATGAGTCTAATGAGTGTCCCACTCTAATGGGTGATAATCCACAGCAGTTGCAAGTGAATGGGGTTTGGTATGAGCAGAAGCCCCAACAAAATTTTCAAAGAAATCAGAACTCTCCTGGCAAAAATAATTTTCAGAGGAGAGGTCAATGAGGTGGTCTTGATTATAGTTCAAACAACTTTTTGCAACCTCCTCCTATTCCACAGAAGGAACTTTCTGATTTGGAGAGGTTAGTTAGACTAGAGCCAATACCAAAAACACAAATGCTTTCATGGAAGAGACTAGGGCTAATACCAGAAACATGAGTGCTTCGATCAGAAATCTGGAGAATCAAATTGGCCAGCTGGCCAAGCAAGTTGCTGATAGAACTCCAGGTAATTTCCCTAGTAACACAGTCACCAATCCAAGGGAAGATTGTATGTTTGTCACCACTAGAAGTGGTAAAGTGGTAGCAGCTCTAGAAAAGCCGAGCATAAATGTGGAAGCTGAAAAGAAGCTGGATACTGCAGGTGAGCCAAAAAAAGAAAAAGAAATTGAAAAACCTGCTGAAGTGGAAAAGCCAGTTGTAAAGAAGAAGTTTGAACTGAAACCAGAATATGTGAGGGCAATGGCACCTTATCCAGAAAGGTTTAAGAAAGATGCTAAAAAACAGCATTATGAAAGATTTCTGGATATATTCAAGAAATTGCATATCAACATTCCCTTTGCTGAAGCTCTGGCTTGCATGCCTAATTATGCCAAGTTCATGAAGGACTTGTTATCAAGAAAGCATAAGCTGCAGGAATGCCAAACTGTAACACTCACTGAGGAGTGTAGTGCCATCATACAGAAGAAGTTCCCACCCAAACTCAGTGATCCAGGGAGTTTCAAAATTCCTATTGAAATTGGGAACACAAAAATTGGCAGAGCATTATGCGATCTTGGGGCTAGCATTAATTTGATGCCCCTTTCTGTTTGTAAATCCTTGGGGATCAACGAGTTGAAACCCACTTTGGCATCTCTTCAACTTGCTGATAAGTCTTTGAGGAAGCCTAGTGGTATTATTGAAGATGTTCTTGTAAAGGTGGACAAGTTCATCTTTCCTGCTGATTTTGTAGTGTTGGACATGGAAGGGGGAGCTGAGATGCCTCTTTTATTGGGTAGACCTTTCTTGGCCACTGCTCGGGCACTGATTGATGTTGAAAACGGGAAGCTTGATCTAAGGATGAATGATGAGACCGTTACCATCAACGTCTTTGATTCTCTAAAACAGTCTTCTCACAAAGATGATTGTTTTAGTCTTGAAGTCTTAAAGGAAAAACAAAGTGTAGCGGATGATGCCAAGGAAGATGGTGCCATGAAGGTGGATTTGAAGGAGCTTCCTCAACCTCAAAAAAATGTCTTCTTGGGTAATAAGGAGGCGGTGATTGAAGCATTGAAGGAAGAGGAAACAGAATTGAAAAATAAAGATCTCTTTTCCCATACCAACAAAATTCTCAATGAGGATGATGACAAACCTGGGAGGAAACCCAAAAGGAGGCGTCATCCTATACTGAAGAAGGTACTAAGAAAGGAGGTGGTCAAACTTTTTGATACTAGTTGGAGGATGGGTGTGAATCACCGGAAGCTGAAGTTTGACAAGAGACACCGAGACTCTATCTCCCAGAAAAACCAAAGCTTCAAAGAGTTTTTAACATGGCTTCATGGTTTGGAACAAATCTGGGAATAGTGGTCTCGTACACCAAGGCATCCAGTACCACCAGATCCTCCATTTGCCGAGTCATCCCACGCTGCTGAGGGGGATGACACGGAGGGTTGAGTATATCTCCTTGCTAATGGAGAACTTGTATATTCGTTTATTTTTCTGTTTCGTATTTTTTTTTAGTTACTTTGTGTTAGTATATTTTTCTCTGATGTTTTAATGTGTGCATTATAGTTTCTTCTATATGCCACTGTTTGTTCTATTGTGCAGGTTTTTCTTCTTTCTCGTGGTCTAATTATTGCTGAGGACAGCAATTCTCTAAATCTGGGAATGGTAGGCAGGGTTGCACCTGAGAACTGCAATTCTTCTATCAGGGGAGATACTCTAACTCTTTTAATTTTCTTAGTTATTTTTATAGTTATTTTGTGTGATATATATATATATAAAAAAATTTGAACATGTTTTCTGAGCAAGTCCCAGGTTTAGATATGCTTTCCCTAGTTAACTTGCCTGATTCATCCTAGGAAACATGTTTTGTATGAACTTCTGGCATGATATTGTATGGGCATGAGTAGACTTCATGATTGCTCGTTTGTCTGAATTTTGTGTTTGAATGATTAATGATGCCTGATGTTTCTTTTGGAAGTCTAGCTTGACATCATAGCTGGTGAGGTTATGTGCTTAAACACTTATTTTATTCTGAGAGACCTCATTGTGATAGCATTCTAGAACTTGCTTTATTTCTCTGAGATGCATGCATTGGTTGATATGATAAAGGCATTTTGTTCTTGTTAGCTATTGGCCAAAAATAACCCACCTGTATGAATTTTTCCATTGCTAACCCCTTTGAGCCTGAGCCTTTTTGTTCATAATTCCTGATTGATGGCTTAGCCTATATCCATGTGACTTACCTTAATTGATATTGAATTACTGATGTGTTGAAAAATTAAACAAAGAAATTGAGGTAAGCTCCACAAAGGTCAAGTAATTAGGGGAGGTAAAATTTTATCTATGCCCTTAAAACAAAGGGAGAAAAAAAAGAGAAAAGAAAAGAAAAAGCAAGAAAAAGAAAAAGGATGAATGTAAAGAAAAAGTGGTTGATAGGAATTAATTCCCGAAATTCTGTGGGAATCTGAGTGGAGAGACTCCATTGAGTTGGATGATGTTAAAGTGAAATAATACCAGTTTTTCAATCTCATTGTTGTTTGAGCTACTAACCATAAATTCCTACCCTTAAGCCTGACCAAGTTACAACCTGTGAAGTCCTTTTGATCAATTATGCATGTGTTAATGTTCCTCATCTTTAGGAACTTGAGAATATGATCAAGCTTATGGTAATGTTATTGTTGTGATGGATTGAGTGATTGTTACTCCCTTAAACACTTGAATGCTGAGCGTTATATGATTATCTTGGTGATGGGTGTTCAAGCTAGATTCTGACATGTTCATGAGAATAGAAGGCATTGTTAAGAGTTCTTTGCATTGATTCAGTCATGCTTAGCATAGTGATATCTTGATTGTCTGTATGATGTTGTATTGGAAGAATTAATTGTTTCCTGGATTGAGTCTTGTACATTTCTGGGGACAACAACGTTTAAATCTGGGAATGATTTGATGTGCCTCTGGCAAGTGTGATTTTCTGTGTTAAAATTTATAAGAATTGAGTAATAAAAGAGCAACTTAAATACATATTTGCTAATTATATTGATTTTTTCTTTTCAATAATATTTTTCACTTATTGGTTGTGTTTTTACAGGTAAAAGGAGGTAAAATTACAAATTATAAAAAGCCTGTTGACGCGACTCCATACAGAGGAAAAGTTCCATGTTGCATCGTGTTGCAGAGTATAAATGGCAGTGACTTGGCGCCACTTAGCGCCAAACTCATGCTAAGTGGCGCTATGAAGTTGTCCAGTGCCAAAATAACACAAAAGCAACCAAAAGAATGGCGCCACTAGGCGCCTAAAAGGAAGAAGAATGGCGCCACTAGGCACCAAAGTCAAGGAAGAGTGGCGCCACTTGGCGCCCAAAAAGCAAGGAGGTGGCGCCAACTGGCGCCAGGTTACGAGAAATCGGTTCCGACTTTGTAATTTGGCACAGAAGTGCGGCGCGAAGTAGCGCCACACCGGCGCCAACTGGCGCCGGTTTGCGGGAAATTATACCGTGCTGTTCTGGGGGTATTTTTGGAAGAAGGAAAAAAGGATTATAAATAGGATCCTTTTGACAGAATTAGGGATGAAGACCTATTCTTCTGAAGAGAGACGACGACAGAGCTCTGAGGGGATCCCTGGGATCAAGTTCTTCTTCTCTTTTCTCCTTAGTTTTATGCTTTTGAATATTGGATTATTTTTAGCCATGATTATGCTTGACTAGTTTTCTTTTATTGTAGTTAGGGTCACGGGCCCTATGTGAACCCTTGTTACGATGGATTGATTTAGTTTTACTCATTTATATAATTATCTTTGTCTCTACCTTGTGCGTATTTTCTATTTTCTTTATTAGAACTGATCAATCTGATAGTTGAGAATAGTTTGAGGGTTAGAACCCTAGATAGGAATATTGGGGTTTTGATCTTGAAAGAGGGTAGGATAACAATTGGTATGCATGCTAGGAATAGATGTGTATTTAATTGCGAATGCTTAAATTATTGCGTTCATTGCTTAATACCATGAGGAACATTGCAAGGAATTGGGGTTTCAATTGGGGATTAAAGGGTTAACCTTGCAAGGAATTTAGGGTTAACTAATAAATATTCTTAGATAATAATTTATCCGAGTAATTATATGAATAAGTATTGTGAATCAATCCAAAGTAAGAAGTGGGGATCATGAGGTGAGTGCGCTCTAGCTACAATATTTTTCTCATATTTTTAAAATCAATTCTCACTGTTATCATTTTACTTCTCTTAAATAAAAATCCAAAAACAAGTCTTTAATTTTATTTCTTATTGTTACTCAAAAATCAATTCACAGTTTTTACAAACAACAAACCGAGTTTCCCAACTTAAGGGGACTGGTTATTGTAGTTCTTGGTTTACAATCCCTGTGGAGACGATACTCTACTTACTTTCTATATTACTTGTGCGATCGGTATACTTGCCGGAGAGCATCAAGTTTATATAACGATTTTAATGCACAATTCTTGCCATTTCAAGGCTCACATGCTATCCAAAAGGCTTAATTACATCAATGTACTTCAAAGAGATTACATACCAAAGACTTAGAAATAACAAGTGATCAAAGTCCCATCAGGGCAATACAACATCAATGATCAACTTCTAAGTCCTATTTGTATTCATCTATCACTAATGCATCAAAATATCTCAATATTGTCTATCATATGCAAGCTACTCGTGCCCTTTGCCTCGCCCAATATCATCTCTGCTAACACCTGAAATAGCAGTCCCCAAATGGGGTGAGATAAAACTCAATAAACCCAGGGTTCTTGGAGAATTGTTCTAACCCCAGAGTTCACTTCGTGCATGAAGAGTTAGTATACACATGGCATGAACTACATCATATATCCAGAGGCAACAACAGTAATGATTTAACAACAACATACTCATGCATTTCAATGGCCAAAGAATTAAACAATCAAATCATCACACACGCTTCAGTTGCATATTAGTCCTTTCCACTAAGCATACAACCTAGCCCCTAGTGCTTGTCCATTGGCCTTTTCTCCAATGACACAACAATACTATATGAATGCAAACATTCCATAATACTAACATTACCACTCAATCATCCATTCATTAAGCATTACTTACATAAAAGCAATGGTGGAACAACAAGAGGGATTAACCTCCAAGATCCAAAGGTTTACCTCTTAATGCTTCCCCTCCTTTTGCAAGCTTTCTTCTAGCTTACTTATCCACACCAACCTTTCTTGGTATGTCCACTTGGCAATTCCTTCCAATCACCAATACACCCTATTCAAGAGTGTGAAATCAATTAACATACATCCATGAATACCTCTATATTCATCAACCAAACAACCTATTCACACCACAATGGCATGAACTTACCAATTCATGTGAGCTAATCAAGCTCCATGGCTTCCTCCAATGGTTGGTCCTTCAATGTTAGTTCACCAGGTTTAATCCTATCACCACAAGGGATACAATCAACCATCCAATTCATAATTTGCTCAAAATGCTAGAAAACTCACAAACCTCAAGCATGAATTTTCCAATATATTGAACTACAACAAAATGACAATCTAAGTCAATTTCTACCGTTTATTTATCATTCCTAACAACTTTTACAAAGGGATTAAGTCTCAATCAAACTCAAACATACCCCACTATTCATGCATTTCTCAAATTAAAACCCTAACATACCCATCACCATAAAAATCATGGAAAAGCTTGTATCTACACATGAACTCACCTAGAATCATGTAAGGAAGAGATTGCAAGCCTCCAAGCAAAGCAAATGACTCTCCAAGCTCCTCAATCACAAGTGGATCACCACCCTCACCACCATTTTTCTCTCAATGCAAGGTTTTTTGGTAGATTATGGATTAAGGGTTGTGTTTTCCTCTCAATTCTAAGCAAGATTGGTTCAAGAATCAAAGGATTTGGTTGAGAAATGGAGAAGTTGGGATTTTTGGAGCTTTGATGGTTTCTCTTCTCCTCTCAGACGTCCCACGAAGAAGATGAAGAAAATGGATGGATTTTCATGTGTTTTGTCACTTAACATTGGTCAAGTGACTTTAACCGGGTATGAGCTTATCTATCTATTCAACTCCGTTCTCTTTCAAACTTTACCCAAAGGTTTGGAATATTTTTCTAGAAATATTTCCATTTTTACCCCATAATTTTCACTGACTGCACTTTTTACCTCAAAAGTGATCCTAATTAATTTAATTAGGCCTTTTACTTATTTCAACTCACTAATACATGCTAATTTACTTAATTACATGTAATTTATTATTTAATTAGGCTAGGGCTATTATAAGTATGCTCTGCAAGAAAGATTGACTGCTGAATTTGAAGTTAAAGACCTTGGAAAACTGAGGTATTTTCTTGGGATAGAAGTTGCTCATTCAAAGCAAGGTATCTTTATTTGTCAACGAAAGTATGTTCTTGATCTTCTTAAGGAAACAGAAAAACTTGGGTGTAAACCTTCCAGTACTCCAATTGAGCAGAATCACAAACTAGAGAGTGAGAATGAGAGTCCTCCAGTTGACAAAGGACAGTACCAACGTATAGTGGGGATATTGATATACCTTGCTCACACTAGACCTGATCTAGCTTATGCAGTCAGTATTGTTAGTCAATTCATGCATGATCCGAGGGAAAAACATCTGCAGGATGTGGATAGGATTCTCCAATACCTAAAAGGCACACCATGCAGAGGACTATTATTCCAGAGAGGAGGAAACTTATCCTTAGAAGTGTATACAGACGCAGATTATGCTGGATCCGTAACTGACCGATGGTCTACCTCAGGCTATTGTATGTTTCTCTGTGGAAATCTCATAACATGGAGAAGTAAAAAGAAAAATGTGGTTGCTAGGTCAAGTGCAGAAGCAGAATTTCGAGCCATGGCTCAAGGTATCTGTGAGTTATTATGGCTGAAAATCATTCTAGATGACCTAAATGTGAGGTCTGAAGGGCCTATGAAGTTACTCTGTGATAACAAGTCAGCTATCTGTATAGCCCACAATCCAGTCCAACATGACCGCACCAAACATATTGAGATTGATCGCCACTTCATCAAGGAGAAACTAGATAATGGACTAATCACTACTCCATATATTTCGTCTAGTTGTCAATTGGCTGATGCCTTGACTAAGGGTCTTCCTAATGATAGGTTTCAAGAGCTTACTAGCAAGCTGAGAATGATAAATATCCATTTTTCAGCTTGAGGGGGAGTATTGTAAATACTAGAATTATTTTTATTATTTTATAATTTTGTAATAGTCAGTATTTGGGCTTAGCCCATTAGGTTTCTTTATTCTCTTTAAATAGAGAACTCTTGTACAGATAATTCACAATTTCATAATACAAAAATATTTCTTTCAATTCATACAAACGGTATAAAAACGCATCATATAATAATGATTTAAGCAGAAGACTTAACCTATAATATCACCCATAACTTACGTAAATGGGTGAATAAACTTTTTTCCTTTTCTATATCCTTATGTATTGCCATACGTAATTTATATTCCAATGTATTTATAATTTGTACAGTCTCATACCTGTAAAGAACTCTTATTTACTTTTCTTGTAACCATGATTCACAGTCATACATTATTCGAACATAGCAACTTGTACTAATCCAAACAGAGTCGTACGAACAATATAACAGTTGTAATCTAGACTAACTAGGGATCAAAATCTCAAATCTGAACAATACCTGTAATCTAGAAAATACAGAAAGACAATATCCATAACATCAGACTTAAAATCCACCCATGGATTGCTACAGAATTTGGCTTTATCAATCCTCATCTGACTTATACATACATTCTTTTACATAACAGAGTACAGAACAAATATCTGAAATACATCATATACTGTATAATGGCTCAGTGCCATTCCATATATCACATACAAACTAAAAGACATACTGAAACTAATATCCAACATATACAAATGTACAAGCTTACACCTACCTTTCAAAAATGGACATATGCACGATCAGTAATATATGCCTCAAAACATATACATATACAGAATCCATAACTAATTAATAACTAATCCAGCTCTGCCATACTAGCCTCCCTGCACATGTCTCTTGCCCTGAGAAGTCTCTTATGTTGTAACTGGAGTATCTAAAGTGTAAGTCCTCAAACGGGGTGAGATACAACTGACACGTGTTGTCAAACTCAAGCAAATTAATTAAATCAGGTTTATTAAAGCGTCAACCTGAGTCGTTTCTCAAAGAGTTTGCAAGGAACTTAATCACTCAGTTATAAAAATGAAAGTAAAAATAAAAATAAAAAATAAAATAAAATGGAAACCAAATGAAAATGGAAACTAAATGAAACAAGAACTAAATGAAAACGAGAATCAAATAAAAACGGAAACCAAATAAAAATGGGAACTAAATAAAAAGAGAAACTAAGGAGAAATGGAAACTAAAGAAAAATGGTAACTAAAATGGGGGATTTTAATATGATTGTCAATTTAAACGAAAATGAAAATTAAAAGAATAATCAAATTAAAAGCAACCAACTGAAGAATTAGGATTCCAAGGATATCCATCATTGGACAAATAATTACCAAATCGTGGTTGACCCTAATCGAATTGGAATCCCTGCATTTGCTTAGGAACCCCTCTCTAGACGATCGCCTAGCGTTTTGTCGAATACGACGCGTCTACTCTCGCAATCGCGGAGTATCAACCTGTTCGACTTGAGTTCATTGGGTTAATCAACCTAACCATTAAATCTAATGGTTAATCTCTTTCCTAAGAATGCAATCGCGTATCTCAGATTGAACACACACAATCGCGCGATGCCAAACCGAGTTGAAAAGAGAAACAAATTTAGTTCAAAATGAGGCGCAGGTCCTCAGGATTCTACCATGGAATCCTTAACCCTTGGATTGATTAAAGAAAAGAGGAGAGAGAAAAGATAAAAATTCTATTAAGTTCAAAACCGTAAAATTCAAATTCAAATGAAAGATGATCCACATGGTCCCTACTCTCGCTATACCAACCCTCATTAGTAAATTAAGAGAAAAGAAATTAATTAGGTGTTTAATTAAATTAAACACTTATTCAAGGAAATTATGTGAGGATATGGATGTTATTGTAGTAAAAGATTATAGTTATTTTAATAATTAGACGAAATAAGTCTAACTATGGTTTAGAATGTATAATTAATTAGTTTAGCAAAATTAGTGGGGTTAAAGTACCTTTAAGTTAATTAGATAATTTCTATAATAATTATTAAAATTAATTTAAGATAAATTAATTAAAAACCAATAAGAATTTAATTGAGGTTAGAAAGGTCAAAGATGTATAACAAGGTAACAATTGAAGTTACTTGGACTTTAATATTACTAAAGTTGATCTCTTTTGCTGCACCTCCACGTCACTTTTCTTTCCTTGTAGTATGTTAAGAACCATTGAAAGTTAGTAAGAAAGGAACCAATAGAAAACTATTTTAAGGTTACAAGTTAAGTGTTTGTAAAGTCAATAGTGAAAATTAAGTAAATTGGCCCATTATTAAAGGTCCAAATCGGTGGCTGACCTTGTGTCCATCTCCAAGTTATTTTTGCACCTTGTATTCAAGTAGTAGCATTTGAATTAAGCAACCAATAGGAAATTGCTTAACTTTCCAAATCGGTTTTCTATTTTTTTGGTGTTTCACGTTAGTTTCCTTGCTTTGTCTTTAGTGAGATGACAAGAAAGTTAATCCATTAGTTATTTAGGGTGCGCATGACAACCTTCCCGGAATCAATTCTTTTTTAATTTCTGTTCCCCGGAACAGAAATGGATAGAAAATTCGTTTGGTAAAACCGGTTTATTTTTTTGTTCCCGGGATGAACCAGATTAATTTTTGTGCTGGGGAACAGAAAAAAGAATCAGAAAATTTCTGCTTTTTTGTTCTCGGGCACAAAATGAGAAACACTTATCTCTCTTAATCACTTTCCATCTCTACCATCATCACCACCACCACTATCATCCCAACACGACCACTGCCACCATCGTCGCCGCCATCGTCGTACCACTAGTGCTGTCGTGACCACCCCCACCACCACGATGCCACTGCCACCACCACCACCACCACAACTACCACCGCTGCAACCACCACTAACTGTCACCGTCACCACCACCATCACCACTACCGCCATCAACCATCACCACCATCATCGCAACCACTGCCACCACCGTTACCATCGGCATCACCACGCCACTGTCACTGCCACCACTACCACCACCGCTACCATCACTGTCACCAACCACCACTATCATTGTTGCAGCCGCCATCGACACTGTCATCGCTGTCGCCACCAACCACCACCACCATCGTCACTACCACCACCATCGCCACCATTACATCACCCCCGCCACTACCACCACTGTCGCCGCCACCATCACCACCACCACTATCACCCACCGCCACCGCCGCAGCCAATGCCACCACCGCAGCCAATGCCACCACCACTACCATCTCCATGATGCCATCACAACCACAACCACCATGCCACCGCTACCATTGTCGCGGCCACCAATGTCACAACCACCATTATCGCAGCCACTGCTGTCACCTCCACCACTACTACCATGCCACTGCTACCATTGTCGCCGCCACCAATGTCACACCCACCATTGTTGCAGCCACTGCTGTCACCTCCACCACCACTACCGCCACCATTACCATCACCACCACTATCATTACTGCAGCCACCACCGCCACCACCATCGTCACAGCCACTACTGTCACCACCACCATCATCGTCACCATTACACCACCACCGCCACCACCACTGTCACCTACCACCACCTGCAGCCACTGCCACCACCACCACCATCTCCATGATGCCATCACAACCACCACTACCATGCCACCGCTACCATTGTCGCCGCCACCAATGCCACCAACCACCATCCCCCCACCATTGTCGCAGCCATTGCCGTCACCACTACCACCGCCATCGTCGTAGCCACTGTCATCACAACCAGCACCACTATCATCACCACGTCACTGCCACAACCACCGCCGTGCCGCCGCCGCCACCACCATCATGCCACCCCCCGCCACCACCACCACAACCAAACCATATGAAAAGGAAAGTGATGATCCAAATTTTTTTATATTTAATAGGAATTATTTTTTATTATATTATTTGTTGTGTTATCAAACACAATTCTCATTCTTGGAATAAAAATAGAATATGTTATCAAACACATTTTTTTTTCAGAAACTGTTTCAAGGAACAGAAATAGAAAAGAATTGTTTCTTTTCAGAAACAGTGCTAGGGAATAGAATGATTGTCATGCACACCCTTAGTGTACCCAAAGTTGGTTGTTTTTTTTTTTTTAAGCTTCATTTCCACGATTTATTCTTTGTTTCTTCTTCTTCTACAGTCGAGCGTATATGAGAGAAAAGGGCAAGAGTGCATCATTTTTTCATCATCTTTCTACTTAGGTTTCTTCATAGAAAGTAAAGGCTATGACCTTGTAAACATATTCCATGGTGTAGTTCTTTGAGAGAAACTCTCTAAAGTGAGAAAATCCTCTCCTTTTCTTGTGAAATACATGTTGTCAAGAAGGGGTTTATGTGGTCTTCTTCACTTTTGAGCTTGGGATTGTTGAATAGTTGAAGTGGAAGCTAGACAAGGTAAATTATCTCAATTTTAATGGTTGAAAATAAATGTATCAAGGGGGTTGCTATGGAATTAGGGTTGTTTATGATGGTTATGTATCATGAATATTTAATGAGTTTTATGTATGGTTGTTGATTGTTTGATGATTTGATGTCAAACTAAACATAGAAAAGCTTTAAATTAACAAAAGGGAATTGCTGTGAGAACAAAGAACCAATTGGACAAGGCATGAAAATTTATGTAAACCAAGTGTTTGTTAAAATGTCTAAGTGAAGCTATGGTTTTTATTTGAACAAATAAGGATTGGTTTAATAAATATTGAGTGAAAGTTAAAAGAAACCTTTGAAATTCTAGTGTAGGCAACAAAGCCACACACTTTATGATTAGTGAGGATTGCTATATTAATTATGAAAGTTGATATAAAGGATAATAGGAACATGTATAGTTGATGAACAAAGTAAGCTATAATGGTAGGAAATCATTACGGTTTATGAAATCTACATAGACATCATTTGGCCTACATTAAATGGATGGCATGAATTTGAGTGTTGTGTTTTAAGTGTAGTTTAGGGTCCACTTGATATAATAAATCAAGAAGGAATATGGTTTAATTGGTGAAAAGGTCATTAGACCTATTTTATGTCAAAGCGGTTAAGTAAGATAATGGTGATTAAGTTGATGTCTGAAAGACATCAATGTTGACTATTAGTAATGATTTTATAATTGGATTATGAGCATAGTATATTAAGTGAAGGCATAACCTAATGACTTAAGATTAGGTTAGTATGTGGTGGTTGTGTTAAAAAAAAGGGGTTAAATATAATCTAAGGTAACTTGGAGTAGTTACAAAGTTACAATTACACAACGTAGGTTGGTAAGGATTTTGTCAAGATTAAAGGAATATATATATGTATATGATCATTGAAGATGTTTTTTCGGTTATGCTAGGTTCAATATTATGATGTTAGTTATGTGAAGTTAATAGAAATTTTAGGTAAGAAATATTTGTATGAGAATCAAGTTAATTGGTTAAGTATGGCAACAAAATAATTGTATATGTGTTTATATATAGAATTCGGCCATAAAGGAATAATGTGCATAGATTATGTGTTTTCAATTCAAGTGATTGATTTATAGCATTTTCCTAGAATAAGTAAGTATGATTCAAATGGTTTAAGATACGTGAAGCTTTGTTAAAAGTGTATGAAATGCCAACTATTATTTAGTAAAGTAATTAACTAGCTGAGGGTCTAAGTTATCAAGTATAAATTAAGTTGCAGACTTGTGGTATGACATGAACTGTCAAGGAAAATAGAGTTGTCGAGTTGGTTATGAAATTAACATATGAAATATAATTATTTGGATTTCAAGTAATTTATGTTTCATTGGAAATTAATGGTACTTTTATATGTTCGGTAACAGAGTGTAATCAGACAAAGTAAGCGGACGAACAACTTGTAGACAACTAAGTGTATGGTGTATTAAATAGCAAGTTAGCAGCAGGAAAGAGGCGACATGTAAGCTTTCGGTTTAGGGGTTTTCTCTGTCTTTTGTTGTTCCTCCATGATCAATGGGGATTATGGTTTCCGTATGGATATGACTGTCGTTAATATTGATACTTTACATAGTTGCATTCATATAGTGCATGCATATGATATTATTTATGATATGTTACAACATGTTATTATGATATGATCTTTCAATGGGACACAACCCTGGTAGTGTAAGTTACAGTTTTTGAACAGTGGAAACATTTATGACTATAATCACGGTATATAAAAGGTATGACCAAGGGGACTTTAGTTTTCTGATAATTATGAGTATGATATTAAATACATACGAGGCAATATACAATAAGGTAGTATTACGAAGATAAGAGGAAAGTGTAACAGCCTGTTGTTCACCGATATTGTTAACATTAATTATGATATTAAGCGCAGTTACAATCACAACAATTCATTTATAAAAATGCGAATAAACTTTTTTCGTTATTACGCGAGTATTTAAAACAATAAAAAGCGTAATAATTAATAGCTGTGACCATAACTGTAAACTCTTGCAGAATACTTGCTTAAACTATTTTTATATCTTATTTTACTCAATACAAGACACTAAGGGGTTCCCATAAATTCACCTAGCTAATTTCTCGATTTTACGTTTTCCACTCATCCGAACATGGTTCGGTTATTATTTTTCTGCAGACACACCGCACAAAACCAGTCCTTCCTCTTTAGCTATCTTTTTTTCTTACTTAAATACCTTTCCAATGAACCATCACACAGTCATTTCGATCTCGTTTGCTCCGGATATCGCCGTTTGAAGTTGGACAAACAAAACTGCCAACCAACCCCAAAACAGCTCCAAACATCCTTCACTCCACGAATTACTGCAGAAAAACCACTCACTAAATTCTCTCAAATGTTTATACCATGAACTAGACACCTCAAGCTTCAATTTGATATATCATACACTTAATTTGACCGAGAAACGAAGCGGGAATAAACTTCCCAAAAAATGCCAGAAACAGCCCCTGCACAGGTGCGTTTTGGACAGTCCGTGTTCGCAGGTTTCTACAGGGCTGCGTGCAACTCAGAAATTTCTCATATTTTAAAACAATGTAGGCGACATCTCAAGCTTTAAAATTGCGTATGGAAAGTCCCTATCGGACCTCTGTGGAGGGTGATATGCTCTCCCGAAGTTCGCCTAAATTCAACCAATTCTACAGAAAATTCGCCAGAGTTTCCTTTGTTTTTACAAAAATCCCCAATTTGCAAATGTGATCTAAGGCCTCAAATGTACCTAATAACCAATGGGTGGCACACACAAGGACCAACAATGCCTTGGGGAACTTACAACCCAACTCAGTTTATAGTTATTACACAATTTATATCATACTGCTCACTTGATTAATACTTAATACGTTTCAATCATCCAAGTCCATATACATGCATTTTCTAGGCATTCACATGTCCATAATCCTAAAATAGGCCTAAATCCCTTCCATCATATTACGTTAAGTATCCAAGTGCAATTACAACATATTACAACTTACGATTCCCTGACTTTAAATTACAACTTGAAACATGAACATTAATTTACAACTTGAAACATGAACTTTAATTTACAACTTGAAACATGAACTTCAAATGACATATACAACTAACTAGACTTAGGCAAAATGACATGAACAAATATGACTATGAAACTCATCCTACATACATATGGAATTTCATGCCCTAAGTCTAGCCTAGGCCAAATGGCCAAATGCAAAAGTGCAAGCCCTCCAATGACTCATCCTACGGGCTTCTTGCCCGCCGCTTCCGTGCCACTACTACCTCCTGAAATAAAGCCCTCAAAACGGAGTGAGATATACGAATATATCTCAGTAACCCAGAGGTTCTGGAGAAAACTCCGTCCAATGGCTCACTTCGATGCATATAAATAATATAAAATAACCACTTTTCAAAACGGGATAAAGCAAGGGATTTAGAGAAACTGGGGAATATAGGAGTACAAAATACAGCGAAGCGGGAATTGTAGCTACTAATACCACACAACGTCCTCGGCATATAAGCCCATGGGTCTCATCCAAGGCGTGTTCCTAGAACATCAACCAAGGTACCCCTTCCATCCGCATACACCCGAAACTTCCTAGTGTGCTCCTATCCGGATCACACATCACGACCCTAGGTCAACTCTAACTCCCTCTCAGAGACCTATCCAGTGGAAGTCCGAAACGCCCTAAGGTAACATTGTCTACTGGCCAGAGACTTGGTACATCTAGTGTACCACTAACATACATAATAAATGCATGATCATGTTATTCTACACTAGTCATATACATTTCCTACCATCTCCCTCAACGGGTATGGTGGAACACACAAGGGGAACAAGCCCCAGTACCAAGAGGTTACCTCAATGTGTTTCTCCACTTAGCTCCAAGCAGTTTAAGTTCCAAGCTTGTTACTCAACAGAATGCCTACACAGAGGACATTCCCAATTACTCAAAACTAATACGAACACATGCCAGTTAACAATTATACAAGCATGATTCAACCACTTACCTCAATCCCACTTGGTCCAGGACCAAGGGAAATCCACTGACTCACGGTTTGGGATTCAAATCGACGTGCGGCAACCTACAATAACCATGTATGAACCGTCAGTACACGCCAATTCTATCAAAACGCGAAAACGTCCAAACCCCCCCACACCCTTGTAGGTTCGACCTTCTTAGGCTTATTTCACAATTTATTTTTTTAAATTTTCTTTCTCATTTTATTATACTTCCTTAGGTTCCCAAAAGGCTACACCAAGTGCCGTTTTTCCATTTTACGTCTTTTAAACAACGTTTTGCCTAATATTTTACTCTAGAATCCTTTATGGCATTAAACACCCTCAATTATTTTTCATCGATTCTTCCACTTTCCAACCACCACACAACCCATCTAAATACCATTTAAGACATGATACATCATTCAAACAATGTCAACAACATCAAATTCCTAAAATTCCCTAAATGGCCGAATTGTAACATATGCAATTCCCAAGGATTTTCACTCAATTTTAACCACTCCACACCTCATACAATCCCATTATATCAACATATAATCATACAACAACTCACCAATACAATTCTACACATTTTCAAAACTCAAAGCCATGACAACCTCAAAATTTTCGAAGTTACAAAATCATATTTTTCACCAATAATTTTCATTGTATTTCTAGCTCTAACACATCATTCTAAGACATTATCATCTAATACACGTTTTGCATTAGAGCTCTCTAACAACGCAAATCACAAAATCCCCCTTTAGGGTTCATGAAATCAATCCAACAATTAAACCATCAAAAGTCTTGAAACTTACCCACAAATAAGTCACCAAGGCTCCACCAATTGATCCCTAAAGAAAGCTTGAGAAACAACCACAAAAACTCCAACTTTCTCCCAAAATTCGTGGTTGGAATCTCTCTTTTTCTCACAATTGAGAGGTTTTCAAGGCTAATGGGTACCGCCAATGTGTTTGGAAGATGATTTCCAACAAATTTCAACACAAAAATCGCTTGATTTGGTTAAGTATCGGTGAAGTTATGGAGAAATCAAAAAAAAAATGAAAATGGAAGGGGGAGGGGCAAAGCTGTCACAGTTTCAGCAAAAGGAAGGGGAGGGAGAGATGATGAATAGTGGAACTTAGGTGGCTTAAGTGATTTTAAGTGAGGTGGGTCCCACCGCCACCTCACGCGATTTAAAACTAATCCGAATTTCCCTCTGATTCCACTAAACGTCCACAAATTCAAAACCTTTTTAGAAACTCTAATTTTTAACATTAACCATCCTCCTTTAATTATTCTTGATCAGATGAATCCTGAGTTTTCCGGTCGTTCGGAGAAAATGCTGTTTTAAGTTGTTGCGCGCACCGTTGGCACGCTTCCCCAAACTAACTTAATTCCAGCAAATTTTATCAGAAATCATATTTCCTAGTTCGATAGACCATTTATAACTCATATTTGAAAACTAGAGCTCAAAACTCACTTGACACGTCTTACGGTGCAATCGTATTGCGGTATTTCGACCCGGTAAAACACTATTCACTGAATTTTCTCAAACTTGCCTAACCACTCAATTTTTCCTTCTGAATCCATTTCCATGGTTATTTTTACCATCTGAGACCTCCTACTCAAATTTTATCTTCCTAGGGTTGCGTGTTGGCTAATTACCGTTTTGCCTTTTCTTTGTATTTTGGCCTAATCTTCAGGATTTTCACTAATCCTTCACTTAATTACTCATTTACTATTTTAATACTTAATTTAGAATTGCGAGGTGTTATATTCACCCCACCTTTTAGAATTTTGTCCGCAAAATTAACTCATACATGTCCGCTAACTCAGGATACAGCCGGAGAATCTCATCCTCCTGTTCCCAAGTAGCCTCCTCAGGTGTACGTCCTTCCCACTGAATCTTTAACATTGGAATAACTTTTCTTCTAAGCTTCTTTTCACTGCGGTCGGGAACATCAATAGGACCTACAAGAGTCTTTAAATTTTTCTGAATTTCAATATCATCCGGTATCACCACATGTGATTCATCCGGAATATAACGCTGCAGTTGCGATACATGAAAAACATCGTGCAAATTTGACAACTGTGGGGGCAAGGCAAGCTGATAGGCCACTAATTCCACTCTTTTCATTATCTGATACGGCCCAATAAAACGAGGACTCAGCTTCCTCACGCCCAATGCACATCCAACACCAGTAACTGGAGATAACCGCACAAATACATGATCACCTTCTTCAAATTCCAGCGGTCTGTCTCTATTATCATAATAGCTTTTCTGCCGATTCTGTGCCTGTTTAAGTTTTTCTCTGATCATTTCAATTTGTGCCGTAGTTTCTTGCACAAAATTCGACTGAAATCTCTCTTTATCACCTACCTCAGTCCAACAAGTACAAGTACGACATCTCCGTCCATACAATGCCTCATACGGTGCCATGCCCAGACTGGAGTGAAAACTATTATTATACGAGAACTCCACCAGTGATAAATACCTATCCCAAGCAGTACCTGTAACACCCCGTGTATACTCAGAATATTAACATTACATCGTATTAAGCGGTGCTTAATTAAAAATGCGGAATATTCTTTTTCTTTTCAATTATGACGTCATTATCAATTACCAACTTGATTACTTAATCAATTTCACAAAATAACGCCTGTATGTAAATTGCAATAAGACATCTACTGAAATACCTCAATATATAGATAAAGTGTGTATCTAAATCACGACATTACATCAAGTAATCCAGACAATATCCTGATACATTATTACAACTCCAAAAGACTCAAGACATAATCAAGACATAACAATACTATGTGTCATGGACAATCCCCATGCTCACCAAATAAACATAGTAAACAACCAGTCTCAATATAAAACTCCATAAACATAAACTGAAGCTATAAGCATAAACAACATGCAAATTCAGCATCCAATCATGGCAGCATAATATAACAGCAATCTAACTCAGCTCTGGCCTCCTGCCGCCTGAGGTCTCAACATTACCTGACCCTGAAATAAGCATTCCCCAAACGTGGGGTGAGATCTCTAAACTAGAAATCTCAGTAAGACAAGGGGTCCTCAAGGATCTTCCACCCCAAGCTCACTTACATGTGCAATATAAGTTCTAAAAGCATTTATATCATTATTAGTTCCAAAACTATGTAGTGCAACAGATATCTATGGCATGTGTGTAATCACTATCTACTGGCCAGAGAAATGTAGGAATACGTCTATTCCCTACATGTAGTACAAGGAACACCGCTTGCACCTCACCCACAGCCTCACCCTCTTGTATGTTCTGCATACTCAGGCTTACCGTATAGGTGGAACACCTTCATGCATATCAACAAGGCACTAACGTACAATAGCTCAACAGCATTTCCAAAACATCAAAAGCATGTAACACAACATGCATATACCATATCCCCATGGGACATGGTGGAACCACAACATGGCTAAACCGAGGACACGAAAGCTTACCTCTAAGCTAGCTATCCAATGCCACAAGCTCAAAGTCCAATCACAGCAGATCACAATCTGATATGGACCAAATATAAATCAATAACATGTACCACATGCATACAAATTAAAGACAACGCCTTTTCATTACGTTTTATGTCTTAAAGCTTCTAACAAAGCCACAAGCCCTTAATCACATGATTCTGGCTTAGACCATTAAATACACAAGTTCAACTTCATCAAACTAGGGTCCACAAACCCCCAATAGCCTACTGTACAGACAGCACAACTATTGTTCTGCGAAATCCCAGAATATCCGGATATTCCACGGGACCATATCTGGATATACAATATCCGAATATCTGAATACCCGGATATACAGATTCACATATCCGGATATCCAATATCCGGATATCCCAAAACCACATATCCAGATATCCAATATCCGGATATCTGTTCGACAAATATCCGGATATTTCACGACAGAATGCAGTTTCTCCATTTTCGTGAAGATATCCTTAAAGGTTCCATTTTTACCGATTTTAAACACCTAATCATGCATTTCTAGGCGTGTTCAACATTACCCAACAACAAGTTATCATCTTTTAGTCATTAGATGTATCAAGGTACCATTTTTAACATTTAACTCAAGTTAAAGGTTGGTACACATACCCCAGCTCAAAACAGAAGGAAAGGTTGCCCTTTGGAGCTCACAATCAGTCTCAAGCTACTGTCACAAGAGGATGCACGAAAATGGTAAGAAAGGTTGACCCTTTAGCACAAAAGATCAACACTTGGACCACCAAAAACCAAGACAAGGCTTCTCTCAACCCAACCACCAAGGTCAGCCCCCAAACAAAACAAGAACAGTGGCTGATCACTCAGAAAATGGTGTCTTCCAACCTCCCAAGGCTCACTCAAGCAAGAACAAGTGTTTAGGAAGAAGGTTTTAAGAAGAAACAAGCATAAAATGATCACAAAGTCTCAAAATGGAGAAGATAGTAATGGAACAGTATAGGAGGTTAGCCACCAAGGAGAACTCACGCTGGTTTTCTGTTACCTAGGGTTGTGAGCCCTTAGTAAGTGTATTTATAGCCAAAACTCACTTAAGCACACAATATTAACTTTAATTGCTACGCTTAGCATTTTAATCCCAAACTTTGGATTCTGAAACTACATAATTTTCTAAGAATTATCATATTTTTCTTATATTTTTCTGAGCACCTTTCCGGTACGCGTTTTTCAAAACCAGTACCAGTTTCTAGTACCAGTTCTCATTATTTGGACTTGAAACTCGTTTTACAAGTCCTACATATTATTCTAGTAATTATCATGCACTTACTTTAATTTTCCGGGATACTTTTTCGGTACGCATTTATACCGACTAGCAGAACCGGTATCTGCACTTTTCTTCCGAAAAGCGACTTTCAGCATTCTTAATCACTTATTATGATTATTAAGCCTCATAAATAATTATTAGGGTCAATTATGGAATCATTTCCTATTTTTGCATAATTAATTAATTAAATACCTTAATTAACGGTGCGGGTTCTTACAGTACCCTGCTCCAATGTGCAAGCTCTCAACATATCCTCAAGTGTCTGTATGGTCCTCTCAGTCTGACCATCAGTCTGCGGGTGATACGCAGTGGTCAGCCCGAGCTGAGTGCCAAAAGCCTGTTGCAAGGCTCCCCAAAAACGAGAAGTGAATTTCGGGTCCCAATCACTAACAATGCTAACTGGTATCCCGTGGAGCCTTACAATCTCCTTTACATATAACTTAGCTAGTTTCTCCGTAGAGAAGTTCAATCGCACTGGCAGAAAATGTGCAGACTTCGTAAGTCTGTCCACTATAACCCAAATTGAATCGTGACCAGCCTGAGTCCGAGGCAAACCAACAACAAAATCCATAGAAATGCTCTCCTATTTCCACTCTGGTATATCCAGCGGCTATAGTAAACCGACAAGTTTCTGATGTTCTATCTTTACTTTCTGACAAATTAAGCACCTTGATACATACTCTGCAACACCCTTCTTCATCCCAGGCCACCAGAACTTAGCTTTCAGATCTTGATACATTTTGGTGGCACTTGGGTGGACAACATATTGACCCTTATGGGCCTCAAACATTACCTCATATGCTAACTCCTTGGGCACTACAATCCTGTCCTAATACATTAATAAACCCTGTTCATTCACAGATATTCCACTCTGCCCTTTCAAATACTTGACACTGTCATTCCGTACCTGTGTTTCTTTAATCTTCTCATACAATTTATTTTCCACCCGTAAGCACTCAAATTCTTCCCCACTGCCAATAAATACATTCGTCAATTTCAAATCACGGAATTGTTCAATCACTTCATTATCTCACGACATCAGCTGGGACACACTAACAGACTTCCTACTCAAGGCATCTGCCACCACATTAGCTTTACCCGGATGGTATTTCAGCTCAAAATCATAATCTTTTTGAAATTCAACCCATCTCCGCTGTCTCATATTCAGCTCTTTCTGATCAAACAAATATTTCAAACTCTTGTGATCACTTAATACAACAAATTTCATCCCATACAGAAAATGCCTCCAGATTTTTAAGGCAAATACAATAGCAGCAAGCTCCAAGTCGTGCGTCGAATAATTTTCCTCATGAGGCTTCAATTGTCTAGAAGCATAAGCAACCACTCTCCTTTCTTGCATCAACTCACACCCCAAACCTTTCTTGGAAGCATCACAGTACAATTCAAACTCACCTTCCGGATTGGGGAGGGTCAACACAGGAGCAGTGGTCAATTTCTCTTTAAGGTCCAGAAAACACCTCTCACATTCCTGGGTCCACACAAAAGGAGTATCCTTTCATGTCAATCGAGTCAATGACAAGACCATTGTGGAAAACCCCTCAATAAATCTTCGATAATATCCAGCAAGACCCAAAATGCTCCGGATTTCAGTAACAGTCTTCGATCGTTCCCAGTCAATTACCGCATCAATTTTATTCGGATCCACAGCAACACCCCTATCAAAGATAACATGACCCAGAAATTGCACCTCAGATAACCAGAATTCACATTTAGACGGTTTCGCATACAACTTTTTATCCTTTAATATCCGCAACACAGTTCTCAGATGCTCTGCATGCTCCTCCTCACTCTTAGAATAGATCAAAATGTCATCAATGAACACAATTACAAATTGGTCCAAATACGGTTTAAAGATGCGATTCATATAATCCATGAACACCGCCGGGGCATTTGTAAGCCCAAAAGGAATCACCTGATACTCGTAGTGTCCATATCTAGAACGAAATGCCATTTTAGGCACATCCTCCGGCTTAATCCGAATCTGATGGTATCCGGACCGGAGATCAATCTTAGAAAACACACAGGCACCCCTCAACTGATCCAACAAATCATCAATACGCGGCAATGGGTACCTGTTCTTAACCGTAACTTTATTCAATTACCGGTAGTCAGTACACAGTCTCATGCTTTCATCCTTCTTTTTCACAAAGATTACCGGTGCTCCCCACGGAGACACACTCGGTCTGATAAAATCCTTTGCAGACAGCTCCTCCATATGTTTCTTTAACTCAACCAAATCAAGTGGCGACATCCGGTATGGAGCCAAGGAAATAGGCCCCACACCAGGCAACAATTCAATCGAGAATTCAATCTCTCTCTCAGGTGGAAATTCCGGTATCTCATCAGGGAACACATCCACAAACTCATTAACCACCGGAATAGTAGAAATCTCAATCTCCTTACCACCCACCAATCCACCCAAGAAAATATAACCCTGATCCCCAGCCTTCAAGGCTTTAACAGCTTGACACATAGACAAAAAGGGAGACAGAGTAACTGAGGGCTTCTCATGAGACAATATCAACCTCTTGCCGTAGCAATCAATCATTGCGCAGTTTTGAGACAACCAATCCATTCCCAATATCAAATTAACAGAGGCCAGGGGCAAGATAATCAAATCAATAGTGTAGCCCCTGCCTTCGTAGACAAACCCGACCTCTTTACAAATAAAGGAGGAATCACTAACCTCTCCTGTAGTCGTAGTAATACGCATAGGGGGAATCATTCGTGATACTTTTAACCCCAACCCCTTAGCAACATATTCTGCCACGAACGAATGCGTAGCTCCAGAATCAAACAACACAGACAAATTAATATTTGAGATAAAAATTATACCTTTAACCAGATTAGGTGCCTTCTCTGTTTGCTGCACATTTGTAGTATAAACATGCCCAACTGTAAGAGCAGATAGCAAGGCTTGCAGATTCGTAGCCTGCCCAGTATTACTGTAACAATTGTTGGCATAATGGCCAACCTTACCACATTTAAAACAAGCATTTGGAGCCACAATACAAGGGCCTTGATGAAACCTCTTACACTTATCACATCGAGGATTAGAATTCCTGTCATTAAATCTGCTCCTCTGACCACCACCCCTCTTGAACTGACCCGGAGGCTGCCTTACCTGCAACCCCCTACCTCTATTATTATTCTGATGGTAGCCACCTCTGTTATTATTACCTGGAGGACCAGATGTCCTCGAAGAACTAGACTTCGGATACCTGTTATAAACTCTTTCAACTCGTTTGCACTGGGTCACTAACTCAGCAAAATTCTTCACGGCAGTATTGGACATCCTCTTAGCAATTTTCTCATTCAAACCTCTCTGAAACTTAGCAGACAGAAACTCATGAGTTGGCAGCACACCCCCATAATTTGCAAACTTCACTAACTCATTGAACTTCGCCACATAGGCATCAACAGTCATGGTACCCTGTACCAATTTCTCAAACTCACCCTGTTTCGCTTCCCGAACATCCCGGGGAAAATACTTCTCATGAAACAATCGCTCAAACAAAGCCCATGTTAGTTCTTCCCCCTGAATAGTAAAAGGGCGAGACGCATTGTACCACCACTCGTGGGCATCCCCCTCAAGCATGTAGACAAAATACAATAATCTCTGGGGATCTTGACACCCCATAACCTGGAATATTTTCTCCATGCCCATCAACCAGGTAGTCACAACCTTCGGGTCCCTTGACCCCTAAAATGCGGGTGGTTTATGCTTTCTGAAAGAAATGAGCCTCTGCTCATCAGTACCAACAAATACTTGCCCAACAACCCCAGACGACTGAGCCACAACAGAAGGATCCACAGAAGGCTCTGGGATATAAGTAGGATCAATAGTGTGGTGACTAGCCTCACCAGACTGACAACTAGCACCACTCCCCTCCTGATGAGGTGTAACAGACGGCGTACAGGTACGAGTCTCCGTAGCCGTATGTGGAGGAGAATCATTCCTCCTGTGCCGAACCCTGTCTTCCCTCATCTCATTCATGAAGGCTTGCATCATATCCTGATTATTTTTCATCAGGGTATCAGTCATATTTCTATTTGCAGCAGTCTCTTCCTGCAGAGCATTCAGCTGCATTAATAGGATCTGGTGCTGCTTGATATAACACCTCACATTTATAAATTATAAATTAATATATTAAATGAGAATTAGGTCAAAATACAAAGGAAGGGTAAAACGGTAATTAGCCAACACGTAACCCTAGGAAGATAAAAATTTAGTAGAAGGTCTCAAATGATGAAAATAACCTTGGAAATGGATTCAGAACGAAAAATTGAGTGGTTAGGCAAGTTTCAGAAAAATCGGTGAATAATGATTTTTACGAGTAAAAATATCGCAGTACAGTTGCACCGTAAAGCGTGCCGATTGAGTTTTGAGCTTTAGGTTTTGAATACAAGTTATAAATGGTATATTTGACTAGAAAATATGATTTCTGATGAAAATTGACAGAAATTAGTGAGTTCGGAGAAGCGCGCCCACGGCGCGCATAACAGCTTAAAACTGCGTTTTCTCCGAACGACCGAAAAACTCTTGATTCATCTGATGAAGTATAATTAAAGGACTTTGGTGAATGTTTAATTTTTAATTTTATAAATAGGTTGTGAAATAATCGAAGACTAGTGGTGAGATTAAGTGAGTTTTGAGTGAGGTGGCACTTGTGGGACCCACCCCTACTTAAATGACCATTTAAGCACATGTGGAAATCAGAATTTGGAACTCATCCCCTTCCTTTTTTTTTTTTTTGATAACATCATCCCCTTCCTTTTTCAGCTGCAAATTCGTGGGTCTCCATGGTTAGGGTTTTGAAAACTTCAAACAATTGTAACTTGAGTTCTAGGCCACCAAATTGAGTGGTTCCAAAGCCTAACTCACTTAAAATTTCGCAAGGAATCCATTTTTGTCCTTATTTTTGAGTTTGTTGCAGTGTAGAGGGAGATACTGCCCATTTTCAGTTGCGAAATATTGAAGTATTTTGGGGATTTTGGTGGATTGGAAGCTCACTTTGGTTCATTGGTTGCTTGAAGATCATTCCCTTGGACCCTAGGAGTTGTTTTGTGGTGGGTTTCTCCAATTTTCATTGAGTTTTTATTTGGATTGAATTTGTGATATAGAGTGGGTTGTTTGGATTTATGTAGTTAGATAGCTCAAATTGAAATTTTGTATTAGACAAATGTGGCTTAGAATGATGTTTTAGAGTGATTGATGTCATAAAAATTATTGAGGAAAAAATGATTTAACTTGGGTAAATTTTGTGTTCATGAGCAAGACTTTATGAATTGGAATTTTGGTGTGATGAGATAATTGAGTTGTGGAGTAATTGTATGAGTTAATACTAAGATTGTATGATGTGTGGAGTTGTTAAATTGAATTGGATACCTTTGGTATGATGACTTGATGAATTCGGCCATTGGAGGGTAGTTGAGGTTTGATGTTGTAAAATCATGCAATTGATGTGTTGTGTTATTAAATGGTGTTTACATGAGTTGTGGGTTGAGTAGATGCATGGAAAATTAAAGGAAAAATGTTTGGTAGTGTTGAGTGGTTAATTGGACCTAGAGCAAAATATTAGGCAAAACGATGTTTGAATGACGAAAAATGAAAAGTGGCACTTGATATGGCCTTTTGGTAGCCTAAGGATGCCTAAGAAAATGAGAAAGAAAATTTTGAAAAATAAATTGTAAATTAACACTATAGAGGCCGAACCTACATGGTGTAGGAGAGGTTTTTTGATGTTTTCGTATTCTGATAGAATTGCCGTGTATTGATGATTCGTACATGGGAACCAAGTGGGATTGAGGTGAGTAGTTGGAACCATGCTTGTGTAATTGATAACTTGCATGTGTTGTATGAATTTTAAGTAATTGGGAATGTCCTCTGTGTAGGCATTTCTGCTGTATAAAGAGCTCGAAGAATATATTACTAGAAGCTAAGTTGAGAGGATTATTAAGGTAACCTCTTGGTACTGGGGCTTGATCCCCTTGTGTGTTCCACCATGCCCGTTGAAGGTGATGGTAGTAAATGTATGTAAGTAATGTAGAATAACATGATCATGCATTTAGTATGTATGTTGGTACATAGGTACCGAGTCTCTGGCCAGTAGACAGTTTGCCTGCGGGCGTTTCGGACTTCCACTGGATAGGTCTCCGAGAGGGAGTTCCAGTTGACCTAGGGTCGTGGTGTGTGATCCAGATAGGAGCACACTAGGAAGTCTCGGGTGTATGCCGATGGGAGGGCGTACCTTGGTTAGTTGTTCTTGGAACACGCCTTGGATGAGACCCGTAGGCTTATATGCCAAGCCATTAGGCAGGGCGTTGCGTGGTATTGGTAGCTACCATTCCAGCTTCGTCGTATTTTGCATTCCTATATTCCCCAGTTTCTCTAAATCCATTGCTTTATCCCGTTTTGAAAAGAGGTTGTTTTATGTTATTTATATGCATCGAAGTAAGCCATTGGGTAGAGTTTTCTCCAGAACCTCTGGGTTACTGAGATATATTCGTGTATCTCACCCCGTCTTGGGGGCATTTATTTCAGGAGGTAACAGTGGTACGTGAGCGGCGGGCAAGAAGCCCGTAGGATGAGTCATTGGAGGGCTTGCACTTTTTGCATTTTGATGGCCATTTGGCCTAGGCTAGACTTAGGGCATGAACATTCCATATGTATGTAGAATGAGTTTCATAGTCATATTTGTTCATGTCATTTTGCCTAAGTCTAGTTAGTTGTATATGTCTTTTAAGCTTTATGTTTCAAGTTGTAACTTAAAGTTTGAAGTTGTAAGTTGTAAGTTGTAATATGTAAGTTAAATGTTGTAATTGTACAATGGATACATGATGTACTATGATGGAAAGGCTTTAGGCCTATTTTAGGTTTATGATTAATTGTATGTTGAGAATTTGCATGTAAATGGACTTTGGTGATTGAAACAAGTTAACGATTTATAAAGTGAGCCATATAGTATGAATTGTGTAATAAATATAAACTCAGTTGGGTTGTAAGTGCCCCAAGGCATTGTTGGTCCTTGTGTGTGCCACCCATTGGTTATTAGGTACATTTGAGGTATTAGAGAGCATTTCCAATTTGGGAATTTTAGGAAAAACAAAGGAAAGTCTGGCGAATTTTCTGTAGAATTGGCAGAATTGAGACAAACTTCGGGAGAGCATATCTCCCTCCAAAGAGGTCCGATAGGAACGTTCCATACGCCATTTTAAATCTTAAGATGTCCCTTACATTGTGTTAAAATATGAGGAATTTCTCGGTTGTAAGAAGTCCTGTATAAGCCGATGAAAACGGACTGTCCAGAACGCACCTGTGCAGGGGCTGTTTCTGGAAGTTTTTGGGAATTTTATTCCCGCTTCGTTTCTTGGTCAAATTAAGTGTATGATATGTCAAATTTAAGCATGAGGTGTCTAGTCTATGGTATAAAAATTTGAGAGCATTTGAGTGAGTGGTTTGTCTTCAGTAATTCGTGGAGTGAAGGATGTTTAGAACTGTTTTGGGGTTGGATGGCAATTTTGCTTGTCCAACTTCAAACGGCGATATCCGGAGCAAACGAGATCGAAATGACTCGTGTGATGGCTCATTGGAAAGGTAATTAAGTAAGAAAAAAATATAGCTAAGGATGAAGGTCTCATTTTGTACGGTGTGTCCGCAGAAAAATTATAACCGAACCATGTTCGGATAGGTAGAAAACATAAGATTGAGAAATTGGCTAAGTGGGTTTATGGGAACCCCTTAGTGTATTGTATTGAGTAAAATAAGATATAAACATAGTTTAAACAAGTATTCTGCAAGAGTTTACAGTTATGGTCATAGCTTTTATTTATTACGCTTTTTACGGTTTTAAATGATCGCGTAATATACGGAAAAAGTTTACTCGCATTTTTATAAATGAATTGCTGTGATTGTAACTGCGCTTAATATCATAATTAATGTTAACAACACCGGTGTACAACAGGCTGTTACACTAGACTCCCTGCAACTCGAGTTCCACGGTGACCTCGTGCGCTACTCATGATATCTGTACATGTAACACAAAGGAATGAGCTGATCAGACCCACACTGAGGAATCACATATACATTAATCATAAACAGTTCACAGATAGCTATGTAACACGAAATACAGTAATACATTATCAGAGTTCCCTTACAAAACTGCTCTGATACCATAAAATGTAACAGCCCATTGTACACCGGTATTGTTAACATTAATTATGATATTAAGCGCAGTTACAATCACAGCAATTCATTTATAAAAATGCGAATAAACTTTTTCCGTTATTACGCGAGTATTTAAAACAATAAAAACCGTAATAATTAATAGCTGTGACCATAACTGTAAACTCTTGCAGAATACTTGTTTAAACTATTTTTATATCTTATTTTAATCAATACAAGACACTAAGGGGTTCCCATAAACCTACCTAGCTAATATCTAAATTATACGTTTTCCACCCATTCGTACATGGTTCGGTTATTATTTTTCTGCAGACACACCGCACAAAACCAATCCTTCCTCTTTAGCTATATTTTTTTCTTACTTAAATACCTTTCCAATGAACCATCACACGAGTCATTTCGATCTCGTTTGCTCCGGATATCGCCGTTTGAAGTTGGACAAGCAAAACTGCCAACCAACCCCAAAACAGCTCCAAACATCCTTCACTCCACGAATTACTGCAGAAACACCACTCACTCAATTGCTCTCAAATTTTTGTATCATGAACTAGACACCTCAAGCTTCAATTTTATATATCATACACTTAATTTTACCTAGAAAAGAAGCGGTAAGAAAATTCTCAAAAACTGCCAGAAACAGCCCCTGCACAGGTGCGTTCTGGAAAGTCCGTGATCGCAGGTCTCTACAGGGCTGCGTGCAACCCAGAAATTTCTCATATTTTAACACAATGTAGGGACATCTCAAGATTTAAAATGGCGTATGGAACGTCCCTATCGGACCTCTGTGGAGGGTGATATGCTCTCCCGAAGTTTTCCTAAATTCAGCCAATTCTACAGAAAATTCGCCAGAGTTTCCTTTGTTTTTACAAAAATCCCCAATTTGCAAATGTGATCTAAGGCCTCAAATGTACCTAATAACCAATGGGTGGCACACACAAGGACCGACAATGCATTGGGGCACTTACAACCCAACTCAGTTTATAGTTATTACACAATTTATATCATACTGGTCACTTGATTAATACTTAATACGTTTCAATCATCCAAGTCCATTTACATGCATTTTCTAGGCATTCACATGTCCATAATCCTAAAATAGGTCTAAAGCCCTTCCATCATATTACGTTAAGTATCCAAGTGCAATTACAACATATTACAACTTACGATTCCCTGACTTTAAATTACAACTTGAAACATGAACTTTAATTTACAACTTGAAACATGAACTTCAAATGACATATACAACTAACTAGACTTAGGAAAAATGACATGAACAAATATGACTATGAAACTCATCCTACATACATATGGAATGTTCATGCCCTAAGTCTAGCCTAGGCCAAATGGCCATCAAAATGAAAAAGTGCAAGCCCTCCAATGACTCATCTTACGGGCTTCTTGCCCGCCGCTCCTGTGCCACTGCTACCTCTTGAAATAAATCTGCCAAGACGGGGTGAGATATACGAATATATCTCATTAACCCAGAGGTTTTGGAGAAAACTCTGCCCAATGGCTTACTTCGATGCATATAAATAATATAAAATAACCACTTTTCAAAACGGGATAAAGCAAGGGGGGAATATAGGAGTACAAAATACAGCAAAGCGGGAATGGTAGCTACTAATACCACACAACGTCCTCGGCATATAAGCCCATGGGTCTCATCCAAGGCGTGTTCCTAGAACATCAACCAAGGTACCCCTTCCATCCGCATACACCCGAAACTTCCTAGTGTGCTCCTATCCGGATCACACATCACGATCCTAGGTCAACTGTAACTCCCTCTCAGAGACCTATCCAGTGGAAGTCCGAAACGCCCTAAGGTAACATTGTCTACTAGCCAGAGACTTGGTACATCTAGTGTACCACTAACATACATAATAAATGCATGATCATGTTATTCTACACTACTCATATACATTTCCTACCATCACCCTCAACGGGTATGGTGGAACACACAAGGGGAACAAGCCCCAATACCAAGTGGTTACCTCAATGTTTTTCTCCACTTAGCTCCAAGCAATTTATGTTCCAAGCTTGTTACTCAACAGAATGCCTACACAGAGGACATTCCCAATTACTTAAAACTAATACGAACACATGCCAGTTAACAATTATACAAGCATGATTCTGTTAGTATATGGATGTCCTAGAGACAATCTTTTGATTAGATTAGGACATATGTGTACCTTTTTATATTGTCACAAATAAATAATAAGCACTCTTTATCCTGTTTCATATTTTGTCTCAATATTATTGTTAATATATTATATGAGTAACTGGATAAACCCTTTGGAATAAAATAGGTATATCTTGAGTATCTGTGATGAGATCACGATCATGAGGATTTAAGGATACCAGATGTTTATTCCTTATTATATGTTCCTAGTCTAGAGACACTGAGAATGGGGATCAATAATCTCGGGTAAGACTAGCACGACTTATCAACTTGTATTCGGATACAAGGTAAAGACCTCATGAGCTACAGATATGGAGATGTCTTAGCTAAAGTCGTGGGTGGACCTATAAGGGTATAGTTCGCACTGAACAGACCCACAAAGAGACTCTATGGGGAAATCTTACAAATGTATCATTAGAGCAGTCTCTTAATATTTGGGTATGTCTTTCCTTAGACCATAAGTTGTCACCCAGACTGTGTTCTAGAAGGCATGTTTTGATTGTATACCTCGTCTGCCTGAAACATGGAGACTCATAGGTATACTTTTGGCCATGTCCTAAAAGAGCACAGGCCTAGGGTGATAAGCTGAAGGAATTCGTCAAATCTCGGTAAGGGATTAGGTTATCTGTAAACCGGAGAATTCGGGATGACATTTACAGGACTCGGGAATCTATGCATAGTAAAAGAGATCATGAGATGATCTGCCTTTAGAGTCATTAAATTGAAGATTCCTTATTTCGAATTAAAGCTTACCCTAAACCGCAAGGGTTGATACGTATCCTCACCCTAGGTTTAATGGGAAGGTAACCGAGATGAAAGGAAATACATACAGTAACCAAATATATGTAATATGATGATCATGTCTTTAATCTAACTAGCTCTGAGGCAACAAAGCATTGCTAGTGCTCTGTGTTGTCATTAAATGGGTTGTGGGCTTGTTGGGGCCAAGCCCATTTATGTTAGTGGCTATGTTGGGCCTAATGGGTCACACACTAACACCTTATTGTCTTGATGATATAGCATTAAAGGTATTGGGCCTAATAATGGTTGTTATCCCAAGAAGAAGTTTGAAAGTCTGCCTAAGAGGGAAAGGACGCATGGTAGTAGTAATGGGCTTGGATGGTCCAAGATATTATTAATTAATTTAATTAGTTAAATTAATTATCAAATATTTAAATTTAGAATTTAAATTTTGAATTTGAATTTTGAATTTAAATGTTTGAATGTTTAAATTTAAATGTTTGAATTTGAATTTGAATTTGAATTGGCTGTGAAAGGTTGTTTCATAACAAAAGGATAAGATGAGATCTTGATGGATCAAATCCCAAGTATCAAGAGAAGAACTTTGGACAACTTCTAGCAAGATTGGGGCGTTGATTTGGTGATCCTTTGATGGTCATATGGTCAACCAAATAAGCTCCAATCAGATTTGGTTTGTTGTGAGAATAAGTGAGTGAGTTGGTTCAATTTGAATTGCAACTACTCAATATATTTGGACTCTTTTTGGGCTGAATTAGGGCACACCAAATGGCTGGCCATATGATGGTTATTAAGTCAGACTTTTGACTAGGTATAGACTTAGTCTCATGAGGATATAATAAGAGGTTGTTGGCTAGATTTGAATTGCAACAACTCCACTTATTCCTCCACCATTGGGCGCTACATAGGTCAGATTTTTGGGAGAAAAATCTGATTCAATTCAATCATTCTCTCATCTCCAAAAGTGCATCCTTTTGTTAGGTTCTCTTATGGGTTTTTCGAAAATTACCTAGCCTCTTCTCATAGAACTTCATGCGCCACTTTGTGAGTCTTCATGCTGAAAATTCACTCAACTAAACACCTTGAAACCTAAGCCTCTTTCTCTCCTATTGGATGCCTAGCTAGCCTTCCTTGTGGTTTTCGATTGGTGGCTTTTAAGAAGTGTTCTTGCATCTTGACGTAGGGTGGTGTGGATCAACATTAGAGGGTTTGAACCTTCAAACCTTACACTGATCACTTTGGAGTTTTGTATCACGAACAAAGGTATCATCACATCCTAAAGTACGTATCTTTATTTGCATGTGTGTTTTCGCTCTTGAAAAATTTTGTTTTCATCCTCACATGCCTACGGCCTTCAAGGCCATTTTCTTTCAAGTGGTATCAGAGCCCGGTCGCTTTACCATCGGCGGGTGATGGTACTTTGTTTGTAAAAACTTGTTCTTTACGGTCAAAAGTTCTTTAAAGAATTAAAGCTTGAATCTTAGCATATGGATTTTCAATACAATGCTTTAAATTGTTAAATTTTTTATTTTATGAACATGTTAATGTGATTGCTATGTTCATATATCTATATGTGTTCATGGTTTTGTTTCTTTTTCTTTGTGAAAGTTTTGAAAAGAAACACCTTTTTGAAAGGGATGATTCGGCCATGAGGGGTACTTCGAGTACCTTGATTGTTTTCTTATTTTTCTCTATGAATTGTTCCATGAGAATAGCATGAAATTTTTGTGAAATTTTTTATCATATATATGCATATGTGATTTGGCCATACAAGGTGTAATGTCTGCATGTGTGGTTTAATTTTGTGTTCTTTGAGAAAGAGTCATTAAAATTTGAATTATATTAATTGTTATATAATTCGGCCATTAAGAGAAAAATGAAGAAAATTTGAATCATGATTCTTGTAATGATATTTTAATTGTTAAAATGTTAAGACGTATGGATGAACAAGTTTTGTAATATTTGATATCATGTGCTTGCAAGTTATTTAACTTTTCAGGTGCAAATTGGAAGGGGATGGTCATGGTGCCCGAGTTTGAATTTCAAATTTTAAATTTTAAATTAAAGGTGTAATTTTGCTCTTTTTAAATTAAAGATGTAAATTTGAATTTTAAATTTTGTATATTCATTTGTCCCTCCAAAGATGTTTTGGAGTTTCTTTAATTATTTTGTAATTAGAGAATTAGGCTAGTGGCATTTAGACGACAAGGAGTCGTGGCTTAAGAAGCAAGATGGACGAATGCACGAGCACCATGACCGTCTCAAATAAAATTGTTTTATATGCTTGTATGTTTTTAAATGACTAGTATGCATGAGATAATGTATTGCGGATGTATGCTTTTATGTTTTTAAACGACTAGTATGCATGAATTGGACAAATCGCGTTTGTATGTATTATTGTGCACGTCCAATTACGACTAGTGTAATCCGATAGATGTTTGACATAGGTTACGACTAGCATGATAATAATACATATGCGTTTGATGAGACTTAATAAACCCTAAATAAAAGGAACCCTTAAAAGGAATAAATTATTAAGCGCATGATTACCTCCCACCACCAATATTACTCAAACCTCCTCTAAATAGTGGTGCTCCACAACTCAGTTGGGACCCACTGTTTCGTTGAGTAAGAGTAGTATTAGAAGTGTTAGACACTTAGGGTGCTGGTTAGTGCTTAACTGAGAACATGAGTTGCAGACTCAGCCGGGCTCATGTGCTTAGGGTAATAGTGCTAGGTTGGTTGCATGGGATGCACCACTATGTGACAAGGAGTTGTCAACCTAATGTTAAGAGAGGGTATGAGATACTGTTGATAAAGATCAACCCATTATTTAATTTAATCTTGCGGTCTCAGACGAGGGTTAAAATAATTAATCGCACTCTTAAAATCCCACTAAGGTGAAATCTAAACGTAGAACAACCCTAAGTCAAAGTTTAAGTGTTGTTGACTTAGATAAAATAGTGGTTTGGGGCGAATTATATAAAGTCTTTAATAATTTGTTCTTATTACATGACAATATATTAATTAATTTATCTTTACAATTTTTCAGTTTTTAGTATGACTAATCCACTGTCACTGCGCTCAATACTCGATAGGAACAAACTGACCGGTTCAAACTTTATGGACTGGTATCGGAACTTAAGAATTTTTCTTAGGGCTGAAAAGATAGCTTACGTCCTGGATGCTGATTTACCCGTAGCTCCTAAGGAAGGGGAAGCTGGTTATGAAAGTTTCGATTTCGAAGCTCATAAACAGCACATGGATGACAATGTGTTGGCAGTCTGCATTATGTTGGTATGCATGTCGCCTGAACTGCAAAAGCAGCATGAGCATATGGATGCTCCCTCTATTGTCTTACATCTCAAGGAGTTGTATGATATTAAAGGCAGGCATGAGAGGTATTAGGCTTTTAGAAAATTGTTCTCATGCAGGATGTCTGAGAGCATGTCTGTGAGCAGTCATGTTCTTAAGATGATCGGGCTCATTGAGAAGCTAGGAAATCTAGGCTTCATGATGGATGCCGAGCTAAGTAATGACTTAGTCCTCACCTCACCTCCACCTTCCTTCAGTCAATTCATTATGAATTATAACATGCATGGGATGCTTGTGAGCTTGCCTGAGTTGTTGAGTATGTTAACAACTGTTGAAGTGTCTATCAAGAAGGATAAGACACAAGCTCTTCTGATTGGTGGGTCTAGCAAGTCCAAGGGTAAGGGCAAAGAGCCTGCAAAAGGCAACTCCCTTAAACCCAAAGGAAAACCAATGAAGAAGAAAGGAAAAAAGAAAGGTAAGAGTGCATCCAAGGACAAAAGCGATGCTGAGTACTTCCATTGTGGCAAGAAAGGCCATTGGAAGAGGAATTGTCCAGACTACCTGAAGAGTGTGAAGGACAAGAAGCATGGTGATGCTTCTACCTCAGGTATTTACATGATTGAGATAAATTATTCTTGTGCTAATCCGACTTCATGGGTATTGGATACCTGTTGTGGTTCTCATATTTGCAATTCTTTGCAGGTGCTTAGGAGCCCTAGAAGATTGGAGAAGAACGATGTGGACCTCCGCGTTAGTAATGGCGCAAGAGTTGCTGCTCATGCTGTTGGAGATACCGATCTTATTTTGCCTACGAGCCTTTTATTGCATTTGAATAATTGTCTTTATGTTCCAAGTATTTCTAGAAACATTATTTCTATTTCTTGTTTAGAACAAGATGGTTTTGCTTTCACTATTAGGGATGGTACATTTTCGATCATTTTGAATGGTATTGTTTTTGGTACTGATTCTTTAATAAATGGATTATATGTTTTGGAAATGAGAACTAAAGTGCTCAATGTGAATGTGAAATGACCTAGGACAGATAATCAATCTTATCTTTGCCATTGTAGACTAGGGCACATAAACGAAACAAGATTGTCTAGGATGCATGCAAATGTATACCTAGATTCCATGGATTTGGAATCCTATGGACAATGTGAATCTTGTCTAGCTGGGAAAATGACTCGTCACAAGCCCAAAGGGCTTGAGAGTCGTAGGGCTAGTGAGTTATTAGAACTCATTCACACTGATGTATATGGCCCAATGTCTATAGAGGCTAGAGGAGGATACTCCTATTTCATTACCTTTACAGATGATAAATCAAGATTTGGGTATGTGTACCTAATGAGATATAAATCCGAAGGTACTAAGGGATAAATCAAGATTTGGGTATGTGTACCTAATGAGAACACAATCCGAAGGTATGTGTACGAATGTGTTTGGAAGGTGATTTCCAACAAATTTCAACACAAAAATCGCTTGATTTGGTTAAGTATCGGTGAAGTTATGGAGAAATCAAAAAAAAAATGAAAATGGAAGGGGGAGGGGCAAAGCTGTCACAGTTTCAGCAAAAGGAAGGGGAGGGAGAGATGATGAATAGTGGAGCTTAGGTGGCTTAAGTGATTTTAAGTGAGGTGGGTCCCACCGCCACCTCACGCGATTTAAAACTAATCTGAATTTCCCTCTGATTCCACTAAACGTCCACAAATTCAAAACCTATTTAGAAACTCTAATTTTTAACATTAACCATCCTCCTTTAATTATTCTTGATCAGATGAATCCTGAGTTTTCCGGTCGTTCGGAGAAAATGCTGTTTTAAGTTGTTGCGTGCACCGTTGGCACGCTTCCCCAAACTAACTTAATTCCAGCAAATTTTATCAGAAATCATATTTCCTAGTTCGATAGACCATTTATAACTCATATTTGAAAACTAGAGCTCAAAACTCACTTGACACGTTTTACGGTGCAATCGCATTGCGGTATTTCGACCCGGTAAAACACTATTCACTGAATTTTCTGAAACTTGGCTAACCACTCAATTTTTCATTCTGAATCCATTTCCATGGTTATTTTTACCATCTGAGACCTCCTACTCAATTTTTATCTTCCTAGGGTTGCGTGTTGGCTAATTACCGTTTTGCCTTTTCTTTGTATTTTGCACTAATCTTCAGGATTTTCACTAATCCTTCACTTAATTACTCATTTAATATTTTAATGCTTAATTTAGAATTGCGAGGTGTTATAGAAAGCCTTAATTGTACATAAGATATGAACAGACAAAAGATTAATAAGAAATTCTGTTATAAGAATACGTAAGAATTATAAGAAAATATATACGATACGAAAATTTAATATGGACTCTTGGGTGGAGATTTCTCCATAAACCCCAAGTTTATTGAAATTCATTCTCACCCCGCGTTATGGGGACATATTTCAGGTATCGCAGCAGTTGGCGATCGTTCTCGGGACAAGAGGCTCGTGGTTGATGAGTAGATCTGAGCATAGATGTTGCCTGCTTATTTTGGGAGTCTGTTGTATATATATGTTACACTGTGATCTGGTTATTTGATATCTTGCCAATGCATGGTTATTAGCTGGGCTTTTTGAGAGGCTATACTAGCCTATGTACAGATGTATTTATTTGTGACGCTGTGATGTATTATGTTTATGTAGGTTGGTGTAGGATGTTGTAGTTATGGCACAAAGCCACCTTTTGATATGACATATATAGAGTTATGGATTTTGTCTGTATACTGATTATATGACCTGGAATTGTTGTATATTGAGGGTTGTAAGAGCACCAAGGTTTGTTGATTCTTGTGTGCCACCCATGATTATTAGGTACAAAATTGAGGATTGATATCACATTTGTAAAGTTGGGATTTATTGGAAAAACAAAGGAAACTCTGGCGAAATTTCTAGAAATTGGTAGAATTTAGGCAAACTTTAGAAGAGCATATCTCCCTCCACAGAGGTCCGATAGGGACGTGCCATACACCATTTTGAAGGTGGAGATGTCCTCTATCTTTTGGTAAAATTTAAGAGAATTCTGGGTTGAGCGCCGTCCTGGAGAAGGCAGAGAGTGCAGACTGCCCAATTACTCACTGCACTTGTGGCAGTTCTATACCGGTTTTGGGAAATTAATTCCCACTTCGTTTCTTAGTCAAATTAAGTTTATGATATATCAAATTTAATATTGAGGTGTCTAGTTTATGGTATAAAAATTTGAGAGCAATTTATTGAGTGGTTTTTCTTCTGTAATTCTTGGAGTGAGGGATGTTTGGAGCTGTTTTGGGGTTGGTTGGCAGTTTTGCTTGTCCAACTTCAAACGACGATATCCGGAGCAAACGAGATCAAAATAACTCGTGGGATAGCTCATTAGAAAGGTAATTAAGTCCGTAAAAGATACTAAAAGATGAGACGAACAAGAAGAAAGTTGAGAGGATATAAATAAATATACCGAACCACGTTCAGATAGGTAGACAACGTAAGATTGAGAAATTGGCTAAGTGGGTTTATGGGAACCCCGTAGTGACTTGTATTAAGTAAAATAAGATATAAAAATAGTTTAAACAAGTATTCCGCAAGATTTTACAGTTATGGTCACAACTTTTATTTATTACGCTTTTTACGGTTTTAAAATGCTCGCGTAATAAACGGAAAATGTTTACTCTCAATTTTATAAATGAATTGTTGTGATTGTAACTGCGCTTAATATCATAATTAATGTTAACAATACCGGTGTACAACGGGCTGTTACACTCGCCCTTTTAACCCCTAATCAAGCTGGAATTCGGCCTCTACAAATCCAACCCAAAATAAAATAAACCATTAAAACATGGCCTTGGGCCCTAAACACATTGGGTTCTAATTTAATTTACAAGTCCAAATGTCAAAATAAATTTCCACCATAATAAGTTCATCTTGGGCTCAGGTTTCGACCATCTTCCCGTCTGAATTTGGCTTCTGTGGATGAAATAGCTATTGTAGCCCCTTCTGTTAGCTGCAAAACGCAAAAAAAAACAAAGTCAGTCAGACATCTATAGAGTGAGATATGGCCAAAATACGAAAGTAGTGTAAATTTGGAAAATTCTGACGAAAATCAATTAAACCCAATTAAAATTTAGAATTCAAATTTGACCCAAAAGACCTTTATTTAACTCAAATAAGTGTCCGTTTGGCTGGGCTTTTATTCTTAAAAAAGTTGTTTTTTTTTAAAATAAAAGTCCTTTTGAAAAAATTTAGGTGTTTGGATAACAACTTTTTAAAAAAGCAAAATTTAAAATAAAGAGTAAATACTCTTTTCGATCCTCAGCAAAGTTTACAATGCTCGCTTTAGTCCCTAGCAAATAAAAAAGCTATTCGTAGTCCCTAAGAAATTCAAAGTGGACCCATTTTAGTCCTTTCGAAGGACTAATGTGGGTCTTTTTTGAATTTGTGAGGGATCACAATTTCAACTAAATGGGTCCATTTTGAATTTCTTAAGGACCACAAATAGTCTTTTTATTTGTTAGGGACTAAAGTGGGCATCGTGAAATTTGCTGAGAACCAAAAAAGGTATTTACTCTAAAATAAAAGTTAAAATGCTGCTTATTTTTTAGACAGTAGTTGATTGATTTTGAAAAAGCAGAAATTAAAAGATAATATAATTTTTTTTTTTGGAAATAAGATAATATAAAATTTTAAAATACAATTTTAACCTCATCTTATCATTCATATTTTATCTCTCCTTATCCCACGATCATGCTATTTTATCTCTCATTTATTGTAATTTTATATATAAAAAGTGCTTTTTTTATTTTAACATCTAAATAACATTTTTATGTAAAAGTGATTTTCAGAACATACATCCAAATGTAAAATAACTTTATCTTTTAGAAAAAGTTCTTTTAAAAAAAATAATGCATAAAAGTCATTTTTTTACAAGCTCATCCAAACGAGCCCTAAATCCTAAAAATATTAACCAAGGGTATAAATAAGTGTAACAAAATATGCGTTATCAATAACCATCTCAGTAAACTCAGGGTTTATGGAGTAGTCTCTACCCTCAAGTTCACTTTCTGCATGAAAGGTCAGATACATAGCATAGCTTACATCATACAATCATAACTAGATACAATATCCAGTAGTTAAAATCTCCACTAGATAGTCCAAACTGAAACTCCTAGAACTTAAGTTCTTACGGAGCAACCCGAGCCAACTGAGAATCGAATGCACTCATGGCAATAACAAGATGTTCATTGGCTAAGAACATATATACATATACATATATATATATATATATATATATATATATATATATATATATATATACTGAATCTGACATAACATCATCAGAAATCAGACATATCATCTTCATAATTCAGATCATCAGAATACATATCATATAGTCACAAACATAACCTATAAGAATGCAACTATACCGAGCATCTAACAGATACAGAGATGTAGACATACAAATATCCAAACCATCATCCCCTTGGATTATGGTGGAACAAACAAGATAGGAGAAAACTCCTTAACCAAGAGCTTACCTGGATATAAGCTTTCTTTTCAAACTTTGCTTACAATCCAAGAAACTGATCCTTTGATTGAATTTCTTTCACCTATTTACTTGATGGTTCACTAATATAAATGAACACAATCACCATGAATCATCAAACATACTCAACTTGAACATCAATAAATCAACACTATTATATGTTAATTTCATATTTAAAGATAGTGATACACATCACTAATCCAACACTTTCAAATGTCAATTCATGCCAAAAGACAAGTCTTTATCAATTTTACAACAAGTCAAGAATTGTACCTTCAACTAACTTTACATAACCCACTTATAGAAAGTAGGTATTTAGAACCTTGTAAGGCTCGCCAAGTCTTTATAATAACTTACAATTAAACTTCTAAGCATCTTACTTCATTAGCAAAGTCCCAAGCTGTAACACCCCGTGTATACTCGGAATATTAACATTACATCGTATTAAGCGGCGCTTAATTAAAAATTGCGGAATATTCTTTTTCTTTTCAATTATGACGATTATTTATTACAACTTCAAAAGGCGCAAGACATAAACAAGACATAACAATACTATGTGTCATGGACAATCCCCATGCTAACCAAATAAGCATAGTAAACAACAAGTCTCAACATAAAACTCCATAAACATAACTGAAGCTATAAGCATAAACAGCATGCAAATCCAGCATCCAATCATGGCAGCATAATATAACAGCAATCTAACTCAGCTCCGGCCTCCCGCCGCCTGAGGTCTCAACATTACCTGACCCTGAAATAAGCATTCCCCAAACGTGGGGTGAGATCTCTAAACAAGAAATCTCAGTAAGACAAGGGGTCCTCAAGGATCTTCCACCCCAAGCTCACTTACATGTGCAATATAAGTTCTAAAAGCATTTATATCATTATCAGTTCCAAAACTATGTAGTGCAACAAATATCTATGGCATGTGTGTAATCACTATCTACTGGCCAGAGAAATGTAGGAATACGTCTATTCCCTACATGTAGTACAAGGAACACCGCTTGCACCTCACCCACAGCCTCACCCTATTGTATGTTCTACATACTCAGGCTTACCGTATAGGTGGAACACCTCCATGCATATCAACAAGGCACTAACATACAATAGCTCAACAACATTTCCAAAACATCAAAAGCATGTAACACAACATGCATATACCATATCCCCATGGGACATGGTGGAACCACAACATGGCTAAACCGAGGACACGAAAGCTTACCTCTAAGCTAGCTATCCAAGCCAAGAGTCCACACAAGCTCAAAGTCCAAACAGAGCAGAATCACAATCTGTTTTAGACCAACAATTATATCAATATTCACATTCTAATATTTACAATGTTTAACTAGACATCTTGAGATTTCCAACAATATACTTTATGTCTCAATCGGAGTTGTATAACTCCGGTTATGATTTACGCAAGGTGACTGCTGCAACGGAATTTCCAGCAACCAAAACGCGACTTAAAATAGACACTGCGATCAAACCACTGATCCAATGGCTACAAAATTTACAGAGTTGTAGCCCTATGTGTTAGCTTCACATAGGTCCAAACCTCACTCAATTTAGAGCTCTGTAGCTCGAGATGTCTCAATTTTACTAAACTAGGTCGTTGCTGTCACATTTGCACAAAACAGGTTTCTGGTCATTTTCACAGGTGGTAATCGATTACCAAGTACTGGTAATCGATTACTGCACATGGTAATCGATTACCACCAGCAAGGTAATCGATTACCACACATGGTAACCGATTACCAATCAAAAGTAATCGATTACCACGCGGGCAGAACAGCATTATGCAGATTTTTTCTGCATAATCCGAAGCCAAATTGCCATCCCATGACCCAAGGTCCGGTCTTGACCCAAAACAGAAGTTCAATACCACATTTTAGACTTAGATTAACAACCTTAAGCTTGAAAGATTAAAGTTAACTCATTTTATAACATAAACCAGCCATTTTCATGAAAATTCAAAGGAAAGTTCAAGGTATACCAATGGAGGTTCAAACTCAGCCACAAGGAAGGCTCTTGGAGCTCTCCAACAAGGTTCAAAGATTCTGACTTGAACACAAAACGGAAATGCCAACAAAGCTTGGCCCTTTCTTCACAAAGGAAGCTCCTTGGAGCTCAAAATGCCATTACAATGGCTCAACAACCCCAACCTCCAAAGTCAGCACCAAAAGCACCCCAAAACAACCCACCAACTCAGAAACCAAGCCTCTCACACAACCCCAACACAACCACAAGGTGTTTACAAGGAACAATCAAGAGAAAAGATGATCATTTGGTGGTTTCTCATGAAGAAATGGTGAAGACAAGCCAAAGAAGCACCAAGTCAGCAATGGAATAGTGTAAACTGATCAGCCCCCAAAGGTGTTCACGTAGGAATGAGGTTCTAGGGTTTTGTGCCCACTTAATGAGTGTATTTATAGCCAAAACCCACTTAAACTCACTGTATTAACTTTAATTGCTACGCTTAGCATTTTAATCCCAAACTTTGGATTCTGAAACTACATAATTTTCTAAGATTTATCATATTTTTCTTATGATTTTCTGAGCAACTTTCTGGTACGCGCTTTTCAAAGCCAGTACCGGTTTCTAGCACCAGTTCTCATTATTTGGACTTGAAACTCGTTTTACAAGTCCTACATGTTATTCTAGTAATTATCATGTACTTACTTTAATTTTCTGGGATACTTTTTCGGTATGCATTTATACCGACTAGCAGAACCGGTATCTGCACTTTTCTTCCGAAAAGCGACTTTCAGCATTCTTAATCACTTATCATAATTATTAAAGCCTCTTAATAATTATTAGGGTTAATTATGGAATCATTTCCTATTTTCACATAATTAATTAATTAAATACCTTAATTAACGGTGCGGGTTCTTACATTCACCCCACCTTTTTAGGATTTTGACCTCAAAATCAGAAACATACCTGGTCGAAACCCGGGGTACTGCCGGAGAAGCTCGTCCTCACGCTCCCAAGTACACTCCTCAGGAGTCCTTCCGGTCCACTGCACCTTGACCATCGGAATGATCTTGCTCCTCAGCTGCTTCTCGCCACGATCGAGAATTCTGAGTGGTCCGACGGGAGTCTTTAGGTTCTCCCGAACCTCCACATCATCCGGTTGTACCACGTGCGACGGATCTGCTATGTACTTCCGAAGCTGAGACACATGAAACACGTCGTGGATGTTAGTCAGGTTCGGAGGCAAGGCAAGCCGGTAGGCAACAGGTCCTACTCTACCAAGAATCTGGTATGGCCCAATATATCGCGGGCTCAGCTTCCTCACTCCGAGTGCCCGACCTACACCGGTGACAGGTGAAAGTCTCACAAACACATGCTCACCCTCACTGAACTCCAGCGGACGATGCTTAACATCATAGTAGCTCTTCTGGCGATTCTGCGCCTTCTTCAACTTTTCACGGATCATCTGGATCTGCAAGGTGGTATCCTGGACAAAGTCCAAGCCAAAAAGCTCCTTATCCCCAACCTCAGACCAACAAGTAGGAGTCCGACACCTCCTACCATACAGTGCTTCGTAGGGCGCCATGCCCAGGCTAGCATGAAAGCTGTTGTTGTAAGAAAACTCAACCAACGGAAGGTACCTATCCCATGCCGAGCCTTGCTCCAACGTGCAAGCTCGCAACATGTCCTCCAAGGTTTGGATGGTCCTCTCAGTCTGTCCATCAGTCTGAGGGTGATAGGCGGTACTCAATCTCAACTGCGTACCAAAAGCCTCCTGCAGCGCCTCCCAGAACCGAGACGTGAACTTCGGGTCCCTATCACTAATGATACTCTCGGGCACCCCGTGAAGCCTCACAATCTCGCGGACATAAAGCTTGGCCAACTGCTCTGTAGTGAAGCTCACCTTCACTGGAAGAAAATGGGCAGACTTCGTCAGTCTGTCCACAATGACCCAAATAGAGTCACAACCCGCCTGAGTCTTCGGCAATCCCACCACGAAGTCCATGGAAATACCTTCCCACTTCCACTGTGGTACTTCAAGAGGTTGAAGTTCACCAGACGGTCTCTGATGCTCAATCTTCACCTTCTGGCAAACCAAACACTTGGACACAAAGACAGCAACATCTTTCTTCATGCCCGGCCACCAGAAGTTCTTCTTCAAGTCTTGATACATCTTAGTAGCACCAGGGTGGATAGAAAACTGACCCTTATGACCTTCTGCCATAATCTCCTCCGTCAACGGGCCTCGAGGAACTACAATCCTCTGCTGAAACAAAAGCACTCCATCCTCATTCCAAGACACACCGTCTTGGTTCTTCACATAATCCAGACACTCTCTCTGAACTTGTGCCTCTTTAATCTTTTCAAGCATCTCGTTCACAACATCAGATGCTTCCAATCCGCGAAGTACACTCTCACACGGAGCGGTCACTGCCAAGTTGCGGAACTTCTCAACCACATCAAAGTTACCAAGTAACAAACTGGATGAACTACTGGATTTCCGACTCAAAGCATCAGCTACCACATTGGCCTTGCCAGGATGATACCTTAGCTCGAAGTCGTAGTCCTTTATGAACTCCATCCATCTCCTCTGCCTCATGTTCAACTCCTTCTGGTCGAACAGGTACTTCAAACTCTTGTGGTCACTGAACACCACAAACCTCAAGCCAAAAAGATAATGCCTCCAAATCTTGAAAGCAAACACAATAGCAGCCAGCTCCAAGTCATGAGTAGGGTAGTTCTCCTCATGAGGTTTCAACTGCCTCGAAGCATAGGCAATCACTTTGCCCAACTGCATCAACACACAACCTAGCCCCTTCCCGGAGGCGTCGGTGTAAAGCTCAATCTCAAGCGCAGGATCAGGAAGGACCAACACAGGAGCAGTAGTCAGTCTCTCCTTCAACTCCTGAAAACAGACCTCACACTCGTGAGTCCACACAAATGGAGTCTCCTTCCGAGTAAGGCGAGTCAATGGCAAAACCATGGTGGAGAATCCCTTGATGAACCTCCGATAGTAACCTGCCAAACCCAGAAAGCTCCTCACTTCCGTAACTGTCTTGGGTCTCTCCCAATCCAGTACGGCCTCAATCTTGTTCGGATCCACTGCAACTCCCTCAGCAGAAATGACATGCCCAAGAAACTTCACAGACTTGAGCCAAAACTCACACTTTGAAGGCTTTGCATACAACTTCTTCTCCTTCAGCACTAGCAGAACAGTTCTCAAATGCTCCACATGCTCTTCCTCCGTCTTGGAGTAAATCAAAATATCGTCAATGAAGACGATCACAAACTGATCCAGGTACGGCTGGAAAATCCTGTTCATGTAATCCATGAACACAGCAGGTGCATTGGTGAGACCGAACGGAATCACCAAGTACTCAAAATGACCATATCTCGAGCGAAATGCGGTCTTCGGGACATCCTCCGGCTTCACCCGAATCTGATGGTATCCGGATCGTGGATCAATCTTGGAATACACACAAGCACCCCTGAGCTGATCCAACAGATCATCAATCCGAGGAAGAGGATACTTGTTCTTGATTGTCACCTTGTTCAGCTGCCTGTAGTCGGTGCACAATCGCATTGTCCCGTCCTTCTTCTTCACGAAGATAACCGGTGCTCCCCAAGGAGACACACTCGGTCTAATGAAGTCTTTCGCTGAAAGATCCTCAATATGCTTCTTCAGCTCTGCCAACTCCGGTGGCGACATCCGGTATGGAGCTAAAGAGATCGGCCCCACACCAGGCAACAGATCTATGGAGAACTCTATCTCCCTCTGTGGCGGAAACTCAGGAATATCCTCAGGAAACACCTCGAGGAATTCCCTCACCACAGGAATGTCGGTGATGTCCTCCTGGGTACCACTCACCAAACCTCCCAACATGACATAACCGAATGCCCCTGCTCTCAAGGCTCTCCTAGCCTGCAGCAACGAAATGTACGGCGAGGAACTGGCTGTGGAATCACACGGAGACAACACTACACGCTTGGCACAACAGTCAATCATCACACAATTTCTGGACAGCCAATCCATACCCAGAATAACCTCCAAGTTGGCCATCGGCAATCCTATCAGATCCACCGAGAACTCACGGCCATCCCACTGAAACGCCACATCGCGATGAACAGTGGTAGCATCATATCTTTCTCCGGTGGCGGTAGTCACCCGCATCGGTGGAGAAAGCACATCACTGGGCAACTCAAGCCCCACAGCAATCGGGGTAGCAACAAAAGAATGCGTAGCCCCAGAGTCAAACAACACATCAACAGCTGATGAACCAATCGTAACAGTACCTCTGACAAGGTTCGGAGCTCGATCCGACTGCTGACGATCCAGAGTATAAACTCTCCCAGAAGATGGTGGCACTGCCGGTGCCGAGGCAGGTGGAAGGGGAACCATCTGAAGTGGCACTGCCTGCACTGCAGTAACCCTCGTCGTCGCCGACGGACAATCTCTGGAGAAGTGGCCCTCCTTGCCACACTGAAAGCAAATCAACTGGCCGGTAGAACACGGCCCAAAATGAGTCTTCCCGCATCCCGAACACCTGGGAGCAGGAGGTCTCGCTGCACTCCCCTGAGCAGAAGTCCTCTTGAACTGACTCGGCGCCTGCCGAGCTGCCAACGGTTTACCCTTGCCCTTGTTCCCAAACTTCCGGTTTCGCCAAGAAGTGGAACTACCAGCTGCAACCTTCGTCGCCTCAGCAACCTTGGCCCTCTTGGCCTTACTCGAGCTGTAGTAATCTTCAATATCACGACACTGCTGAACCAGTGTCCCAAAATCTCTAGAAGCAGAACCAGCTAGGTAACCAGCAATATCCTCACTAAGTCCCCTGCGGAACTTAGCAGCCAGAAATGTAGGAGTAGGCCTCGCCATCCTGAAGTGTGCAAACTTCACCAACTGGTTGAACTTGGCCAGGTACTCGTCCACAGACAACGAGCCCTGAACCAATCTGTCAAACTCTCCCTGCTGCCTCTCCTGAGCGTCATATGGAAAGTATTGACCCAAGAAGAAATCCTCGAACATAGGCCAAGTCATCACATGACCCTGCATCTCGTAGACATGAGAAAGGTTTGTCCACCACTCATGGGCATCGCCCTCCAGCATGTAAGTAGCGAACATCAACTTCTGCGGATCTGTGCACTGCATGACCCGAAATATCTTGTCCAACGCCTGAAGCCAACGTGCAGCAGCAACAGGATCAAAGGATCCATCAAAGGCAGGTGGCTTATGCTTACGAAAAGCATTCAGCCGGCGATCGATCTCATCACGATCCTCAACAAAAACAGGGACGGTCTGCATGGCCCCCGTAAGATGACTGCCATCTCCCATCTGACTCTGAGAGTCATCCTGCAGACTGGGTGGAGGTGGTGGTGGTGGTGGCGGTGGAGGTGGTGGCGGAGGAACATGGCCAACAGCAGGACCATTCCTCATCTCCTCCAACATGACTCTAAACATCATCATGTTCGCCAGACGGTTGGCCTCCAACACGTCCTCAGTGGCCTTCCTGTTCGCCTCTCTGACGGCGTCCAGCATGGCCTGGTTTGCCATTCTCATGGCCTCCTGGTCGGCTAGTCGGGCCGCCTGCATCTCAGCCAATGCAGCCAGGACAGGATCGGGCCGATCCTCCGAAGTCTCGCGGTTTCTCCCGGGTCTTACCATGACTCTGCACAAGTTACACAAATTATGAGTTGATCAGGCCCACGCAATGTGGTCACATATGCATTATCATAATAATACTCGACGGAGCAAACACACAAAACAGACACAACCAAACATCCTAATCATTGCAATACATACAGACTTTTCCCTTGAACCGTTGCTCTGATACCATAAAATGTAACACCCCGTGTATACTCGGAATATTAACATTACATCGTATTAAGCGGTGCTTAATTAAAAATTGCGGAATATTCTTTTTCTTTTCAATTATGACGTCATTATCAATTACCAACTTGATTACTTAATCAATTTCATAAAATATCGCCTGTATGTAAATTGCAATAAGACATCTACTGAAATACCTCAATATATAAATAAAGTGTGTATCTAAATCACGGTATTACATCTCGTAATCCGGACAATATCCTGATACATTATTACAACTTCAAAAGGCGCAAGACATAAACAAGACATAACAATACTATGTGTCATGGACAATCCCCATGCTAACCAAATAAGCATAGTAAACAACAAGTCTCAACATAAAACTCCATAAACATAACTGAAGCTATAAGCATAAACAGCATGCAAATCCAGCATCCAATCATGGCAGCATAATATAACAGCAATCTAACTCAGCTCCGGCCTCCCGCCGCCTGAGGTCTCAACATTACCTGACCCTGAAATAAGCATTCCCCAAACGTGGGGTGAGATCTCTAAACAAGAAATCTCAGTAAGACAAGGGGTCCTCAAGGATCTTCCACCCCAAGCTCACTTACATGTGCAATATAAGTTCTAAAAGCATTTATATCATTATCAGTTCCAAAACTATGTAGTGCAACAAATATCTATGGCATGTGTGTAATCACTATCTACTGGCCAGAGAAATGTAGGAATACGTCTATTCCCTACATGTAGTACAAGGAACACCGCTTGCACCTCACCCACAGCCTCACCCTATTGTATGTTCTACATACTCAGGCTTACCGTATAGGTGGAACACCTCCATGCATATCAACAAGGCACTAACATACAATAGCTCAACAACATTTCCAAAACATCAAAAGCATGTAACACAACATGCATATACCATATCCCCATGGGACATGGTGGAACCACAACATGGCTAAACCGAGGACACGAAAGCTTACCTCTAAGCTAGCTATCCAAGCCAAGAGTCCACACAAGCTCAAAGTCCAAACAGAGCAGAATCACAATCTGTTTTAGACCAACAATTATATCAATATTCACATTCTAATATTTACAATGTTTAACTAGACATCTTGAGATTTCCAACAATATACTTTATGTCTCAATCGGAGTTGTATAACTCCGGTTATGATTTACGCAAGGTGACTGCTGCAAACGGAATTTCCAGCAACCAAAACGCGACTTAAAATAGACACTGCGATCAAACCACTGATCCAATGGCTACAAAATTTACAGAGTTGTAGCCCTATGTGTTAGCTTCACATAGGTCCAAACCTCACTCAATTTAGAGCTCTGTAGCTCGAGATGTCTCAATTTTACTAAACTAGGTCGTTGCTGTCACATTTGCACAAAACAGGTTTCTGGTCATTTTCACAGGTGGTAATCGATTACCAAGTACTGGTAATCGATTACTGCACATGGTAATCGATTACCACCAGCAAGGTAATCGATTACCACACATGGTAACCGATTACCAATCAAAAGTAATCGATTACCACGCGGGCAGAACAGCATTATGCAGATTTTTTCTGCATAATCCGAAGCCAAATTGCCATCCCATGACCCAAGGTCCGGTCTTGACCCAAAACAGAAGTTCAATACCACATTTTAGACTTAGATTAATAACCTTAAGCTTGAAAGATTAAAGTTAACTCATTTTATAACATAAACCAGCCATTTTCATGAAAATTCAAAGGAAAGTTCAAGGTATACCAATGGAGGTTCAAACTCAGCCACAAGGAAGGCTCTTGGAGCTCTCCAACAAGGTTCAAAGATTCTGACTTGAACACAAAACGGAAATGCCAACAAAGCTTGGCCCTTTCTTCACAAAGGAAGCTCCTTGGAGCTCAAAATGCCATTACAATGGCTCAACAACCCCAACCTCCAAAGTCAGCACCAAAAGCACCCCAAAACAACCCACCAACTCAGAAACCAAGCCTCTCACACAACCCCAACACAACCACAAGGTGTTTACAAGGAACAATCAAGAGAAAAGATGATCATTTGGTGGTTTCTCATGAAGAAATGGTGAAGACAAGCCAAAGAAGCACCAAGTCAGCAATGGAATAGTGTAAACTGATCAGCCCCCAAAGGTGTTCACGTAGGAATGAGGTTCTAGGGTTTTGTGCCCACTTAATGAGTGTATTTATAGCCAAAACCCACTTAAACTCACTGTATTAACTTTAATTGCTACGCTTAGCATTTTAATCCCAAACTTTGGATTCTGAAACTACATAATTTTCTAAGATTTATCATATTTTTCTTATGATTTTCTGAGCAACTTTCTGGTACGCGCTTTTCAAAGCCAGTACCGGTTTCTAGCACCAGTTCTCATTATTTGGACTTGAAACTCGTTTTACAAGTCCTACATGTTATTCTAGTAATTATCATGTACTTACTTTAATTTTCTGGGATACTTTTTCGGTATGCATTTATACCGACTAGCAGAACCGGTATCTGCACTTTTCTTCTTCGAAAAGCGACTTTCAGCATTCTTAATCACTTATCATAATTATTAAAGCCTCTTAATAATTATTAGGGTTAATTATGGAATCATTTCCTATTTTCACATAATTAGGAAACCTCTGGTCGATTATCTGGAGAAAGGAATACTGCCAGAGGATCACCTGGAAGCTAGGAAGCTGATCCGAGATGCGACACAATATGCGATCGTGAATGACCAGCTATTCAGAAAGGGTTTGCACAACCCCATGTTAAAATGCTTGAACTCGAAAGGAGCAGAGTACGTCCTCGCCGAGATCCATGAAGGAATAAACGACCATCACATGGGTGGCAAAGCCTTGGCCAGAAAGGCCCTCAGAGCTGGTTATTACTGGCCGACAATGGGGGCAGATTCTAAAGAACATGTCAAGAAATGTGATAGCTGTCAGAAGCATGCCAAGTTAATCCTTTCACCACCTGAAGAATTGAAATGCATCTCGGCCCCATGGCCCTTCTTCAAATGGGGAATGGATTTGCTAGGACCTTTTAAAGCTGTTGAAGGGCAACTCAAGTGGTTGATCGTGGTTGTGGATTACTTCACACTTTGTAGAAGACTTCGGGGGCGCACACCGCATCCGAGAGAGTATTGTTGGTTTTTCCCTGCCATACCATGTGCTTGGTGAATTCAGGCGCGGGAGGAGAATGAGGGGCTTTCATAGTTTGACTGGGGCTAGTGGAAGCTCAGATGTCAGAGCTCTTGGCTTTTTCTTTTGAAGTGGCTACAGTGGGAGAATCAGCAGCTGAAACCTTGGCTTTACCCGGACCACCTTGAGAGGAGTCAGGGGCTTTCCTCTTCTTGTCGGACCCAGCCTTGGCCTGGTTTAATGCGGCCAACCAGCTTGGAGGATCATTTTGTTGGTTATCCATCAAAGGCACTAGAAATACAAACACAACAAGTTAATGTTAAAGCAATACGGCTAATATGCAAATGCCAGGTTGCTAGAAATAGTTCATACTTAATTCAGCGTCGAGTTCATCTTTGGACTTGAATAGAAGGGATGCGACACTAGCATGCTTATGTGACAGCTTAAATGTGCCAATGGCAACGGCACTGTCGATATCAGATGAACCCAAATCGGTAACTTGAAAACGGTAGCTGGATGGGGGAAGCTAATAGTGGTCAGAAGACCAATGCAAAAGGAATTTTCCCTCACCACACTCGGCATGAGAAGTGTCAACAAACCAGACACTCTTGCCGGGATGGGCGGAAACTTTAAAGAATTTATCCTGGAAATTCTTAAAGGACTCAGTATAAACTTGAAAAAGTTTACGGTGGGGTAAACCTCGAAGGGTGACCCACCCTTTTCGGCTGGCGGGTTCACGACCGGTCCGAGGAGTTAATACTTGAAAAAAGAAGAAGAATACACAGATAGAAGCTGGAATAGAAAGGTATGAGCAGAAACGCTCGAAGGCTTTGACGAAGCCCCATCCATTGGGATGAAGCTGGGTGGGAGCTATTTGAAGGTGGTTCAGAAGATCAATTTGAAAATTCGTAAAAGGAAAACGGACGCCGAGTTGAGTCACAACATCTCGGAAAAAGAAAAAGAAATGCGGCTCTTCTGGCCTCCCACTGAAACAGACGGGCTCGTCTCTTCTAAGGGGGGGTTATATCACAATTCGCTAAATCCCCCACGGAGAGGGCGGCAACGTCATCAAAAGCCATCTCCGATACAATACTTAAAACTTCATGCGTTACCCAAGGAAATTGGGTTATTAAAGAAGATGAAGGAGATGGAGAACACGACTCAGTAGAACTGGACTCTCCTAATACATCTGATGGAGGAGATGCCATAATACCTAGAAACAAGGAAAGGTAGGAATCAGGAAAAAATCAAAATACCTTAATCACAAACGCTATCAGAGGAATCACTAGACGACGATGATGATGACAAATAAGAAATTGTGATAGGATCATCTGCTCCTTCTGATGGGCGAATAGGTTTATCTCCATGCCGACAAGTCACCAACATGGACTCGGCTAAAGAGTCACAATCGCGGTCAGCAAGCTTGCTGCTTAAATAAGTGCAGGAGTAACATGGGCCATTACCGGGGAAAGAAGAATGCGGCAAATCACTACTTGACATCTCGGACACGCTTCGAGACATACCACCACAGCAAGCTCGTAGCATGGTTTCCTGCCCTTCTTCTTCGATCCAAGGGATTTCTCAGAGCCAGAAATGAACACCAGGAGAAACGTTTTTCAAAAATCAGGAAACTAAAGATGGAGAGTTTTTCCCTGATTCGCTCAAGAAACGGAGAAAAGGCTAAGTATCAAATACAAAAGGAGGGCATGGAAGAGGACATGGTGCTAATCACCAGAGCGACAACAGGGAACATAAGTTCTAAGAAATGCACGCTATTGATTCTGGAAAAAAGACTAGAATATCAGCGAAGAAAATATGCAACTCCACATTCATAATACTAAAAAACAAATGCCAGAATACAAATCTTCAAGTAGAAGCAATAAAGAGGAGATAATGTGTGACATACTTCTTGAAGTAATGAAACAGAAGTGTCAAAATGCAGATGAAGAAAGGTTGATGTGCGACGATCAGAGAGCACACAGACGAAAACAATGGAATAATGCTGATGCCAAATGCTCAGAAGTAAAACGAAACCATGTAAGAAGAAGAGAGGACTTATATAGGCAAGATTAAGACTACTGAGTGGCGCATAGCAAAGGTCAAAGCTATTTAGGTCTTTTTGCCCTCAAATCATAACTGCCAGATCGTGGGTGGAAACCGCAATCATTATGTGCGGAAACAACAACACGGAGGAGGCTAAGGGGCAGGGGAAAAATTGCCACTTCACTCCATAAAGCAATGATTTGACAACTAAAATGATGCTGCAATAAATGCGCACGAAACGCAACGACGGCATAAGAACGGCTGCAGCACGCTAAAGCACGCGGGCTGGAACACGTGGCACAATGCAATGAGTACAATTCAAAAAACTACATATAAGACAAGGTTTATATGTACGAACAGTTGATCACCGCGTTCGAACCTGATGCTTGGGATAATAGTGAACTCACGATTATTCAAGCCCAGCTTCTACCCGGTCACACAACAAAAACTTAAACGGGTTCGTCAGCAACCCGACCAACAAATCACCAGTCATACATGCATAGCCCAGATACTTGACGACAATGGGGGTAGACTAAGGAGTTAAATCGCGCGTCATCTACCCGGTTACTCCAAGAAAGTATTGACAGGTTCATGAACGACCCGTCCACCAAATAAACATGCAGATAAAGTCCGACAGAAGGAATGCCGCTCGAGGGTAACCCGCAAGTGGGACTAAAAGAACTCAAGCGTATTCCTAACCCGAACGCGTAATATGGTTGATGCTCAACCAGTAAAGCAACGAGAGGGAAATGGCGAAACACATACCATAAGCCAAGAACTCGAAATCAACACGCATGCTGACATTAGGATGCAACCCGAAAGAACGAGATCGCCCTCGACCCGAACAGTGGGGTAGGAAAAATATCTCACTGGGTTGATGCTCAACCCGTCGACACAAGGGGGCAAGGGACACCTCGCGATAAGAACATTCTCTCATAAGCAGAACATGCAAATTTACAACAAACGCAAACCCATTCAGGGGCACAAACCTGGAAGACACACATAAGTTCACCCCGACTACCCGGACACCCTGGTAGCCGAGCTGGGGGGCAACTGTTATGGACCCGTATAATGGGCCCATTAAGTAGCAAGCCCAACAAGGGGCAATCCAAGATATGGATTGATGCTAATAAAGGATAGATATCCATCAAGGTCAAGGATACCAATCCTAATGCGACATCATAGCTATCAGGCCTGGACCCTCACCGTAGGAACCAAAGGCTCATCCACACTACCTACAGGTAACCTCTATAAATACAAAGGTAAACCCTAAAGGTATGTACGCTCTCTCTTACTGTTATGCTGTCACTGTGCGCACACACACCCCATTGGCTAACGCCGTTATAGTATTCTGTGCACAGTGATCTGCTTGACTCAAGGGTATCTCATCTATAGATACCTTGGAGAGGACACCAGATCCAAGATTAACATACTAGCCTATTGGGCTGGACATCTCTGTCTCAAGAACAGAACACAATTATTCCCTTAATTCTTACGAATTGATATTTTCGTCGAGAGTAAATCAATGCAAAAGGACCAACATGTAAAAGAATGACATAATATATATGGGAAGAGAAATGGTTGTTTTATTAAAAAAAAGACAAAGTAAAAGCCGTTGTAAATTGTAATTGTAAATGAACAATGACATTGAATTTTTTCACCTGACCGTTAACAATTTAGGGAGCGGATACTTTCATAGTTTCATATCTTATTTAATATGACATAGTTATATCGAGGAATTATAATTTTATAAAGCTAATAATGATGATTTGAAAAAAATATTAGAATAAATAATTACAAAATTATTATTATTAATTTATTTTTGTATAATTATAATTTTCCACGTAATCATAACATGTTGCATAAAATACGAGGGATCGATTTCCAACATTTAAAACGACATGCAATTGCAATGTTATATGGGTTAGTGTTTGTATTTTATACTACGTAAAATCATTATTATATTTTTAATGGGCTACATAAAATTATTTTATGTGACTTTAAAACGATGTTTGTTTTGGAATTGAGGATTTTTTTTTTTTTTTTTATATTTTAAAGCAATATCTTATCATGATAAAACTGTTCCCACAACTCCAAAATTAACTTTATATTTGAGTCCCATAAAAAATATTTTATTCATGTTATGCTCACATTAAATAAGATAATAATATTCCTAATTGGTTAGTCTCTCTTTAGCAATACCGTTTTCGTTGTGAACTTGAATTCAAGCAAATGAATTCTATATAGAATAACTATTTAAAAATTTATTTTTCAATGAAGTGTTAAAATATGATTTAGTAATTAGATAAAAACTTTAATTAGTTAAAAAAAATGACAAAACTTATTACTCATCTCAAGCAGGGGTATTATAGTCATAGTACATCAAAATCAAAACCCTAGTTATCAATACCCTAGTATTAATATTCGTTCTTCGTTTGACATGCCGCCATTGTCTTCTCTCTGAGCTACTGCTTCAAAATCTGGAACGTCTCCTTAGATTCCAATTCCAATGGTAAGCCACTGCTTCTGTCAATTGTTTGTCTTTGTCAATCTCTCTTGTATGCTTCTCTTTCTCTCTCTTAATTCGAAGCCCTTTCTTTGTTTTATGTCGTTCTGTTTCTGAACTGAAATAAATGCACAAACAGGCTTCAGAGAAGAAACTCTCGAACCCCATGAGGGAAATCAAGGTGCAGAAGCTCGTCCTCAACATCTCCGTCGGCGAGAGTGGCGATCGTCTCACCAGAGCATCCAAGGTGTGTGTGTCTATATATATATATATATATATATATATATATATATATTATTTTTGTATAATTTTTTTCTTCATTGTTTGTTTTTACCCTTTTATTCAAATTTGTTCTTTTTCTATGTTATAGGTGTTGGAGCAGCTCAGTGGGCAAACCCCAGTTTTCTCTAAAGGTTATTTTCTTTAATTGCTTCTGCCTTTCTTTTATCTTTGGTTACTTGTGAAACACAATTACAAAATTTGTTGCTATTTATTTGTTAAAAAAATGTAATGTAGTTTTCAAATTTATGATGGGAAATATATTGGGTTTTACTTTTGTACAGTTTTGTTTGATTGGTGAAAATATGGTGGAAATGGAGACTAAGTGTGGATATAAGCATTTTTTCAGCATTTCTGAAAGATTTAGGTTTAGTTTTACCTTGAGTTTTTATTCTTGTTCCCTACTAACTTGGCAAGTGCTTGTCGCTGTTGGGTTAGCAGACTTGCTTAAGCGGCAGGTTTGCCTTGTGATTTATATGTTTGTTGATGTTAATGATGTGTAATTTGTAATATCTTCTTGCAAAATGGAGTGAAAATGCGTATGAATCAGTATCCTTGACTTTTGAAGTACTTATATGTGTTTAAGGTCAGTGATATAATTGCTTTTAAGTTGGGGAACTCAAGCAACAACAGTACTGAATGCAAATAAAAAGTAAGGGCTCTATAAACTGAGTCAACAGCAGGGGTACATTCATTGGCCACCTGACTGCCGCTTGGAGCCAAAATGAAAATACCAGAAGAAGATCCTTGAAACCCCCGGGTTGTTTTCAAGACACAATATCTGGTGAAATTCCTGGGTCTATATTCCGTAGTTCTAAGTAAATCCTATTGAAAAAGAGTGTTTCAAGTAACAATTTGAACTTTATTGTATTTGATATTTCCTATAAGACCATTTGATTGTGTTTACTTTTCCTTTTACCTTTGAAACATGATTGAAAATGAAGGAATGGTTATTCCTGAATAGTAATATCCTTAAATACAACATTTTTGAGCTTAAATAAGTTGGGTTGAAAGTCACATTTCCTTAAAATAAAACAAATTTCTAGTTGTGACTACCAATCTGCTAAATATTCTCACATTCATTATATATTGGGTTGTTCACTGATTGTTTCTTGCTTTTTATTGCTTGTTGACAGCAAGGTACACTGTCCGCTCCTTTGGTATTAGAAGAAATGAAAAGATTGCATGCTATGTCACTGTTAGAGGTGAAAAGGCAATGCAGCTTTTGGAGAGCGGTTTAAAGGTGAAGGAATATGAACTTCTGCGAAGAAACTTCAGCGACACTGGGTGTTTTGGCTTTGGTATTCAGGAGCATATTGATTTGGGAATCAAGTAAGATAGAAAGTTTTTTTGCTGAAATAAGTTTATTATTTTGTTGTTGATATACTTGTTTTGCAGTATGTGAAGCTGCTATAAACTAGTATAAAACTATGCATAATTTTTTATCTTCATTTGTCAACTATTCATTTGATTCTACAGAGGAAAGTGGCCAATGCTATCAGGTTTTAAAAGTTTGGTTGTAGCTAATTCCCAAGTGTTCTTCACTGGGGGGAGTGATTTACATAAGCTTGGCCGAGATATTTATTGTAATACATGTTCAATTCACAGTTATGTTATGAGTTTTGCTGGTTTTGCATACTGACCCTTTAACTCAAACAAATTGAAATTCAATCCATGGTTGTCTTTGAATATTATTTTCTCTGTCTATGTGAACTGGATTTGGTTTCTTCTCTCCTCTTTGTATGATTTAGTAATTCTCTTATTTACGTTGGACATTGATTCTACATCAGGTATGATCCTTCTACCGGTATTTATGGAATGGACTTCTATGTTGTTCTTGAGCGCCCCGGTTATCGTGTTGGACGTCGTCGTCGATGCAAGTCTACTGTTGGGATTCAGCATCGTGTCACAAAGGATGATGCTATGAAGTGGTTCCAGGTGAAATATGAAGGTGTGATCCTCAACAAATCACAGGCACTTGTTGGTTAGATTGGACTAGTTGTTAGAGAATTTTATAAGTTTTGTTAATTTTAATTTGATGATTTTTGAACTAGCAGCTTAAATTTCTGAAATATTAATGCGTGACCATATGAGTTTTAATGCATTTATTTCGAACTTTATTTTTGGCATCTTTATTGATATCGTGTTGTTGACACTATGAATTGAATGTTCTACGCTTTGCATTCATCTAGCCATTATGATGTCCATTGTTGAAAGCGCTAGTTGATAAGCTGATTTCAATTACCCTGAATTGTGGCTACTATTTATTAATTCGTTGTTGTCTAATTAAACACGTTGAGTGACAAAACTTTGCATTGTTCTTAGTGTTGTATATAGTTTGAACCGCATATATTGGCGATATGAAGCACATCACAATGTTTAAAATCGAAATTTAGCGGTCTCTTCCGTCGGCCAAGTGATTTATGCACTTACTCGGAAATGGAAAGAAATTTTTTGCTTTGATATGTTATTTTGGCTTAAAGAATCCATTGACTCCACAACATTCAATTAAATCCTTTAAAATGGAATAATTCCGATAGTCTAGAAAAAAATATACTATTTCTACAAAAAATATAACAAGTCTTTTAGTGGAGATACTGGAAATGACATCAGTTTTCGAATGGGAGTAGACTGACAAATTTATTTCTCCATATTCTATAAAATATTTCTTTTCCATATTTATTCTATATTGTAGGTATGAAACTTAAAAAAAAAGAAAAGAATGAATTTTGGCATAATAGTATGAGTAAATATAAAAATGGAAAACGAGGTGAAGAAATTTTACCATGGCAATGAAAATCAATGGGAAGGGATGAAGTTCGGGTATAAAATGTCCAAGAGCCTAATCCATCTTAGACATTTTTTATATTATTTTTTGGAGATATCACTCTACAATGCTTCATCTATTTCTTACAGCCAATTTGTTTCAGTTTAACATTTGAATGCGCATAAATTTTCAAGTGAAACTAGTTGCAGAGCTATACTGCTTCCACTAGTGTTGAATTATACCATGAAGAAATATGTCTGACCTCCATTATTAGCACTAGTGGCCTGAAAAATGACATTGTGCACGGGAATAAAAAATTAATACCAGTTAGTTGGCCTCCAAATAATATAGTGTTAACTGGTAGTAAATTAATCCAGATGATGTAGAGTTACAATTGTCAAATGCATTTGCAGTAGTTTAGGCCTGAATGTGAAACGCACAAGGGCTTAAAAAATGTCCACTCATAATCCCCCCTCCCTCCCTATATAAACTCTATTACATGAGCATAAATCAAATCCCAGAAACTAACACTGAAAATCTAGGTCAGAGGAAATAGCTAACTTTCCAAATCATTACCTCCAAATCAATTAAGAGCCCAAACGAAAAAGTCATTTATATTTTGCAAAGTCAAATCGATACTCCTCCACCAAAGGGGTCAATGACAAGCCTACTAGTAAAGTTGAAGTAGCTATGATCAGTACATGAATTGTTAATTGAGGTCAAATATGTCATAATGAGGGAAATTCAGTAGCTGAAATGATCATTCCTCAAAGCCGTATTTTATTATGCCTTGTGAAGTAAAATATGGGGCCAAGGGAAGGAAGGAATGAACGGGAATTTAGTTTTAATTGAAAAAGTCAAGAGCAGTCATCAGTTTATCATTTAAGCAGTAAATGACAGAGCATTAGGTGTGTAATATGAGCCAATGTTTTCAAAATCGAGTTTCTACTTAGAAACGGAAGGCGTGGTAGAAACGTAAATCGTAAAAACGACACGAAACATAAAATTTTTACTACTTAAGGTCAAGATATAAAATTATATATGGAAAAAGTTATATTTACAAATTTTTTGTTTACAAACTACACTAAGTATAACCGGTCATACTTCAATCAAGAGTGTATGACAAACTCTAACAAACTACACTAGATATGACTGGTCATACTTCAATCAAGAGTGTATGACCAGTCTTAGTGTAATTTGTAAAAAAATTTTGTAAACGAATTATTCTCCATTATATATATATATGTATGTAAAAAAAAAATCACATGAATCACTATTCAAAATTTAATGAATAACTTCATATTTAAAAGATATAAGTCATATAACTATATAAGACATAAGTCTAAAAACACAAAAAGAGAAAAATTAAGTTTAAAATAAAAATAAAAATAAGGGTTTAAAACAAAAATAAAAAATAATTGAGTTTAAGTAAGAACGCAAAAAATTACGTTTCTACTGTTTTTGCGTTTATACTCGTTTTTACTAAGGACCATTTTTACTTGTATTTTAACACGTTTTTACATTGCGTTTCTACCGTTTTTACGTTTTTAGACTAGTTTTTGACAACAATGATATGAGCCATTCTTGAGCTGTCATCATTTATTATGATTGTTGTGGCATTATTTTTTACATCTTGAAGCACTCAAACCAAGGCAAGGAAAAGAGGTGGTGCAAGAGGTTTCAACAAAATTTGAGCTGATTCACCAGAACTTCAGGCCATTGCTGGCCAGCCAGCATTGCTAAAGATTAGGATTTGTACTAATATTTTTTAAAGTTCATCCTTAACTTATTTTCATATAGTTTTTAGCAAGATTAGAATACTGTGAAATGACATTGGTTAAGATTGTAAAGCAAGTGTGGCTGGTATTTGAGACGGATTGTGCTGATATGTTGAAGATGAATAAGTCAATAACAGAACTCAAAGTGAAGCAACACGGGTTAAGCGTAAACTAAAGCTTTAAGTCAAGCAAAAAGAAAACTATATTATTCTGCACAACAACATGACTTCAGACGAAGTAAGTAGACTAGGTGTACAAAATTATATACAGAGACAAATAGAAAGCTGTCGAACCTACAAAGTTGCCTAATCTCCTTCAAGCAAGTATGAAAATCAGACCCTGGTTTTTTCTAGCAGGGCATAAAATGTATATTGGTTGTGTTTTCCTGGATTGACTACGGTAGCAGTAAACAAGCAATCATAACAAAAGCATCCAATAAACATAAACAATTTTAAGAATGTGTTGAGGTCTCTATCATGAACCAGGGCTGTTCCACTCCATTTTCCTCAACGTGTTACTTGTTGGCCATGTTGGGCGAAAATATCTTCATTGTTATCGATGCACTGAGTTTGCATTCTTCATTCACAATGTGACACGTGTCTTACTTTTTATTAAATCACTCTTTCAATTGATATTAAAATAAATTATTTATTAATAATTTTACAAAAACAAGACACGTGTCACATTGTGAGTAGAAAATACACTGAAAACTTAGTGTATCGATAGTATTGACGATATTCTCGTGTTGGGCATGCTATTGGCCAGTGTCATTTATATATATAACTAGTCTCAGGGCCAATACAACAGCATTATAAAAAGTTCAACAATAATTGAAGCCGTTTGAATTTGAATTAAGCATGGCATATTTTTTCTTTAGTTTACTAGTACTGGCACTTATATTTGGTATTGCCTCTAATGTTTTGTTCATACCAGCTGTTATTGCTAACGAGATGACAGCTTCTGGTTCCTCAAACAAAAATCAAGAACAAGCAGCTTTGCTCCAGAGTGGTTGGTGGAATCATGACCGAAACATATCAAACCATTGTAATTGGAGAGGTATCACATGTCATGAAGCTGGAAGCATAGCAGAGATTTCAGCTTTGAAAACTCCTCCACCAGAATTTCAGCGGTTTCAGAACTTGAAGTTAACTGCCTTCACCAATTTAGTCCGTATAGATCTTACTGGGTTGGGACTTACAGGAAATATCCCCACAGAAATAGGCACACTTACGAAGCTTTCCTATATTGACCTCTCTTACAATAGCCTTCAAGGTAAGTTGCCTAAAGCACTTTCAAATCTCACTCAACTTGAGTGGCTTGATGTTTCTAATAACCATATTGAAGGTACCATACCAGAAGAATTAGGGAATTTATCCAATTTAGAGGGATTATATCTTTCAAATAATTTACTTAATGGTTCAATCCCTTCTACTTTGGTTCAATTAGGGAATTTGATTTATCTTTCCCTTAGTTCTAACCAAATTGAAGGTCCAATACTAGTAGAGCTAGGAAATTTGTCCAATTTAAGGGGATTATACTTTTTGAAAAATTCACTCACTGGTTCAATCCCTTATACCTTGGGTCAATTGAAGAATTTAGTCCATCTCTCCCTTGATTCTAACCAAATTGAAAGCTCCATACCAGTAGAACTAAGGAATTTGTCCAATTTAATAGGATTATACCTTTCAAATAATTCACTCACTGGTTCAATCCCTTATACTTTGTGTCAATTGAAGAATTTGGTCTATCTCACCCTTGATTCTAACCAAATTGAAGGTCGCATACCAGTTGAACTAGGAAATTTGTCCAACTTAGAGGAATTGCATCTTTCAAATAATTCATTCACTGGTGCAATCCCTTATAATTTGGGTCAACTAGAATCTTTGGTCTATCTCTCCATTAATTCTAACCAAATTGTAGGCCTCATACCAGTAGAACTAGGGAATTTGTCCAATTTAGAGGAATTATATCTTTTGAATAATAACATCTCTGGTGTTATACCTCAAAATCTTCTTCAAATGACCGAAATGCATTCTCTGCATCTTTCATCAAATCAGTTGTATGGTTCAATACCATCAGAGATTGTGAAAGCCACCAGACTTCGGGATCTAGACCTTTCCCACAACAAACTTATAGGGTCTATCCCATTTCATATCCTGAATTGTCCCTCTGCTGCAACAATGGATTTAAGCTACAAATGGAAGCATTCCTTCCCAAATTGGTTGTTTTGTTACCCTTAACCTTAGCCACAATTTTCTTAAGGGTGAGATTCCATTTATTTTGGGACCAAATTCCATGGTAGACAAGTTGGATCTTAGTTATAATAATATCACTGGTAAACTATACAAGGAGCTTGCTGTTTTAGAGTATGTAAACCTTTCATACAATTCCTTTGACTTTTCAATAGATCTTGATTTTGAGTTACAATCACCAAACTATTGTTATTTCAAGGAAGACTCATTAATCAGTTACAACACACCAAATTTCGCTTTCTATCATTCTGTCCACCACACTAGTAAAGCTAAGCCTTTCATTCTAATTTCTCTTCCTATCATTTGTTTCATTGTTCTTGTACTTCTTTCAACATTATATTTCACAAGGTGTAAGTTTAAGACCAACTTTGAAGGAAGATTAGCAGAGAGTGGAGACTTGTTTTCTATATCGAACTATGACGGTTAAGTTGCATTTGAAGACATTATTAAAGAAACAGAGAATTTTCACATCAAATACTGCATTGGAAATGGTGCATATGGCTGTGTCTACAGAGCACAATTGCCGAGTGGCAAAATTATTGCATTGAAGAAACTTCACCTAATGGAATCTCAAAACCCATCTTTTGACAAGAGTTTTTGCAATGAGGCCAAGGTGTTAACAGAAATCCGTCAAAGAAACATTGTAAAGCTTTATGGCTTTTGTCTCCACAATCAATGCATGTTTTTGATCTATCAATACATGGAAAAGGTAGCTTATTGTATGTCTTAAGCAACAGTGTGGAAGCTGAGGGGTTGAATTGGAGTAAGAGGGTGGATATCATTCGAGGAATGGCACATCCTTTGTCCTACATGCATCATGATTGTGCCTCTCCTATTGTTCATTGGGATGTAACAAGCAGCAATGTTTTGTTGAATTCACAATTGGAGGCTTTTGTCTCAGATTTTGGCACAACTCAGATTTTGGCACAGCTAGACTCCTTGATCCAAATTCTTCAAATCAAACCATAGTGGTTGGCACATATGGATATGTTCCCCCAGGTAAATTTTTTTTATTTTAAATAAGAAAATCTATTTCAACTTCTCTAAATTGATCTGGTTATATGATATGAGAAGTTGACTTTCTAGATTTTTTGGTCCATTACAGAGCTTGCCTACACATTGACTGCGACAAAAATATGTGATGTGTACAGTTCTGGAGTGGTAGCATTGGAAACATTAATGGGAAGACATTCAGGAGATCTAATCTCATCTTTATCAAACTCATCTACTAAGAATATGTTGTTGAAGGATCTCTTGGACTCACGTCTTCCTTTTCCTTTCTCTCGAAAGGACGAGCAAGATATAGTGCTTGTGGTAACACTAGCATTGACATGCTTGTGTTCCAAACCAAAGTCCAGACCATCAATGCAACATGTGGCTCAGAAACTCTCTTGTTCCAAACAGCCACTTCCCATGCTTTTTTGAGAAAATACAATCCATCAGCTGATGACATCTGAGTATGAAGAAAAAAATCTTGTAGTCAAAATCTAGTCTTTCTACATTTTTTTTTTTTTATGAGGATGTAAATCATAGAATCAGAGCAGTGTGGATGAAGTGGCGCAATGCATCTGGGTTTTTGTGTGACCGCGAAATTCCCCTTAAGTTAAAAGGAAAATTCTATAAAACAACAGTAAGACCTGCAATGCTATATGGAGCTGAATGCTGGCCAGCACATAGGCAACATGAGCATAAAATGGGAGTAGCAGAGATGAGGATGTTAAGGTGGATGTGTGGTTATACGAGGATGGATAAGATAAGAAATGAAGATATTCGACGAAAGGTAGGAGTACTACCGGTGGCTAAGAAGATGAGAGAACATAGATTGAGGTAGTTTGGGCACGTAATGAGAAGGCCCCTGGATACTCCCGTAAGAACAGAAGTTTGTTACCAAGAGCTCAACACAAAAAGAGGTAGAGGTAGACCGAAACTTACTTGGGAGAAGATAGTAAAACAAGATTTAATGAAGTGGGATATAGATTGGCGGACGGAATGCCTTAGAACGGAATGGAGAAAAGCTATAAGCATGGTAGAGGGTTAGACCCGTTGTTATTCCTATGTTCCAGATGGTCCTTTTTTAGTCCTTTTCTCCTTCATTTCCCCCTCTTCTTCTTTTTCCTTTCTTTTTTACTTATATATATATATTATTACTTTTCTATTTATTTATTTTTATGTTTCTTTTTTCAACCTTTTTGTAACTTTCATTTGAGTTCATCTACTACCGACCTCAATTAGTTTGAGATAAAGGTGATGTTGATGTTGATGGTACATAAGGGAAGTAATATTTTTGTTTTTAAGGATGAATGAGCAATTTTACTTAATTAAACACAAGATCAATATATGCTGGTGTGTTCCCCTTTGGTTTGCATTATTAATTTCTAGGCCTTTTCGGTTTACCTTTGATTGACTAATTTATCAAATTATGGGTGTTATGGTGCTACAACATTTTCTGTTTTTTCCTCTATTGCAGTGTTATAGTTTTTATTATCTGGATTTTTTTTATTCTTTCCTTAGGATAACAAAACCCAAGTTTCAGACTAGTTATGAACAATAAAAGAGACTAACCAAACCAAATGTAGAAAGACTAGAAAAAGAAATTTTGAGTTCATATTTTACTCAACCCATATTCTCTAGTTCATGTTTCTTGATAGTTAGTGTAACGCCTGACAACTTGCAAGGATCAACAACTGTCCTCACACACTAACACGAGACTTTTCAGCGTGCTTTGTCCTCACTCGCACACTTCCTGGGAAATCTTCCCAGGAGGTCACCCATCCCAGAATTGCCCTAAGTCAAGCACGCTTAACTATGGAGTTCTTCCGATCCGGGCTACCGAAAAGTAGATGCATCTTGTTAGTATAAGTAGTACTAATTAATTCTTATAAGCTATTTCCAACTGTACCGTCCCATACCAGCACAGTCTCTGGAATCTCTCTCTTTCGGGTGTTGATTCGATTCATTCATGTACCCCCGTCGCTGGAAGCCTACCAGGAGCAGCTCCTTGTCCATGCCCTTTCGCACCGGCGATCACTCCCTGCCCTCGTCAGCGCCCGAGATGTTACATGCCCACCAGCATCCGCCTGGTTCGTCCTCGAACCACACCGCACTGGAAGAGAGGCCCTGCTCTGATACCACTTGTAATGCCTGACAACTTGCAAGAATCAATGACTGTCCCCACACACTAACACGAGACTTTTCAGTGTTCTTTGTCTTCACTCGCACACTTCCCGGAAAAACTTCCCAGGAGGTCACTCATCCCAGAATTGCTCCAAGACAAGCACGCTTAACTATGGAGTTCTTCCGATCCGGGCTTCCGAAAAGTAGATGCATCTTGTTAGTATAGGTAGTACTAATTAATTCTTATAAGCTATTCCCAACTGTACCGTCCTATACCAACACAGTCTCTGAAATCCCTCTCTTTCGGGTGTTGATTCGATTCATTCATGTACCCCCGTCACTGGAAGCCTGCCAAGAGCCGCTCTTTGTCTATGCCCTTTCGCACCGGCGATCACTCCCCGCCCTCGTCAGCGCTCGGGATGTTACAGTTAGCAAAAGACCACACCCTTTTTATTGCTGAATCATATTAGTTGTGTAAATAATGATAGAAGGGATTCTATTGTATAAAGAAGGTGAGATTATAAATTCTAGCTTTTTAACTAGTTCTTGAATGTCATATATGAAGTAGTAACAAACAATCAATTTTCAATAGCCCAACAAATCTTGAAAACAAGTGCAAGTGGAAAAAGTGAGGAAGATAAGAGTATAATAGTATGCAACAACAATGCTGAGGATGTACAAGCAGGAATGCATTTGTAATGGGAACAAAATTGTGTTCACAACATGTTAGTCTAGCTGATATCACACAATATGGCTTCATTGTATATATTTATTTTTGCCATTTTCACCCAAATGCTTCTCATATAAAAATGGCATCGACATGACAGCATTAAAATGGAACGAGCATGTATGGAAACAGAGAAGAAAACAAACAAAATTGTTCTTTCTCTTATTTGACCGTAGCCTAAGGTCGTTGGCTCAGAATCTGGATGTCCAAATTCTTAGAACATTTTTTAATAGTGTGTTGAAAATTAAGATTACTTCCACCCCACACTTGCTAGTCGGATTTAACGGTGAGTGATTTTTTGATATTTTTTGTGTGTGTTGAAAATTAAGAGTTAATGAGATTAATTATGATTGCTGATATCTACTCTTGAATTAGTTGTTTTCCTACTGCGTTAGAGGATTAGAAGGGATATTAGAGAGAGAGAGAGAGAGCATGGGCATCTTGGATTCTAAGTTAGTTTCTTCAATCTTCTTTTCTGAACTTTAGTTATAGTGCTTTTTGGATTATCCAGTGAGTAAATGAAAGTTGTGTGATCGTTCTTAATAATCATATACATTTTGCTTTATGATGGTTGTTGACACATGAATTTTATAGGATCTGGAAAATGTATCAGAGATAGCGCACAAAACACCAAGGAAATGGCCCAGAATCAATATGGATTTTCTATATATTGAACTAGAAAAGACAATTACAGTTAAACAATTGCAGAAACAGTAAGGAAAAACAGAGGAAAATTACAATGGAAAAGGAACAAAAACAAAGATAATTTCAGAGCAATTCGAGAGTGCTTTGATTCTCTCCCAATCTGGTTTCCCAGTCCAAGTGTGTCCAAATTCACAATATGCCTTTTCACACTACATATCCCCCTCTTATACTTAGCCTAACCTCCTAGAATATATTAAAGTTGGTTATGCTATCTCATTGGTAGAACATAATCTCCTACGACCCACCTTACATACACCTACACATATATTCCTATCAATACTCCCCCCCCCCCAAAAAACACTCACCTTGCCCTCAAGGTGAGTTCAGCCCCCAAAAACCTTATGCCCTGATCCCAATGCTTGAAATGCAAGGGCTAACTAATCTGCGGTGCATGATGAACTCCACCTGGATCCCATTCCCATAGTGCAGCAATTCCATCGTTCACAAGAAACGTTTTATCGAATTCCAAAAGCAGGTCTTCGAGCTCCTTCCCATTATTTACTAACCCATTTGGCACATATTCTGTCCATTGAGGGTCCACCAAATATCCTTGACCATCATCAGAAATAGCCTTAATTGCAGTGCGGTGTGGTTTTCCCCATAATACATCCTGTGATCGTTCTTAATCATATACATTTTGCTTTATGGTGGTTGATACATGAATTCGTTAAATGCTGGTTGTTAGTGTTTGCTAATGTTGCTGTGCATCCCATGATTGTTGAAGCCAGCAATCACTACCATTCCTTAAGAGAACCCAAAATAGTTGTGTTTCTTACAACTGCAAGATATCCCATTCCTAAAAAATATTTTATTACACACTAAAAAACATGACAACACGTGATTTCATAAGCATGAATGATTGGATAAAATCAGAACTAGTTTGGAATACTATCATACCCTCTAATTCTGTTTGTCATTTGATGAATGAAGAGAGAGAAGGGGAAGGAGAGAGAGCAGCGAAAACTGAGGATATTTAGAGTTTAATGAGGACCATCGGATTGCTACTACCAATCTAACAGTGAGATGATTGGTCGTAACATTGATCGTAACTTTATTTGGGTGTCACGATATCCTATCTCATAATATTATCAAATTATAGGTGATAAGATGCTACAAACCTTTTTCGGTTTTGTTTTGATTTTAAATTAAGAATAAACACCCTTTTTAGTCCCTGTCAATATTTACGAAGTCCTTTTTAGTCCCTGACAATAAAAAAGGACCAAATTGGTCCCTGAAGTTACAAAAAAAGGGCCATGTTAGTCCTTATGTCAACTCCCAAATATGTAGAGTGGCCCTTTTCTTGTACTTTCAGGGACCAATTTGGTCCTTTTTTATTGCCAGAGACTGAAAAGGACTTCGTAGATATTGCCAAGGACTAAAAAGGGTGTTTACTCTTAAATTAATATAATTGATTGATGGTAGTTGACACTACTAGGCACTCTGAGATCTTCATAATGTTTATGCTTCTCCACTACTGCAGTGTTATCATTATTGCTATTTAGAAAAAAAAATTCGTGTTTACTTGTATAACAGATAAGTTATGAACAATAAAAGAGAGCAAAGACCACCTAAAGAATAAAAAAACAAACTGACTTTTAACTTTCCAAATTGCTGATTTGAAAAGATAAAGAATCCCCCAAAAATTCTTACGATTGGTAGATGAGAAATTTTTTTTGTCCGGAAATCTTGATTTTCAAAAATATAATTTTTATATTCAGTTTACGATAATATCCGAAAATTTAAAATTTAAAAAAATTCAATTTTCCAAGAATCCGGCCAAAATCCTTGTACCAAACGCCCCAAGCATACTTGCTCAAGAAAAAGTATGTCATAATATGCAAGGAACCCAAGGTCAGCAGCATAGCAAAAGCATTTCATACTTCAGCATAATTAAAAAATTTTACTCTTACATATTGTTTTCTACACTTCCTTTTTTCTTTCTCTTTTTAAATCAATTACAGTGAGATTTCTACTTATGACTGTAAACTTTCCAAGTCCCTTATTATTATCCCAATTATAGTAGTTTTCCACGCTTCCCTTTAACCCCCTATCTTTTCTCTTATTTTTTTTTTAATTATTATTGTCAAAAAGGGGGAGAGAAACTCATCTTTTACTTTTAAACATTGCCGAAAAGAAGAGTTGAGGAATCTCCCTACACACTAGAAGTTCTGATGCATACTAGCTCAAGGAAAAGTAGGTCATGAACAACAACGGCCATCAAAGTTGCATTACGACAAAATCAGTATCAATTTTAAGTTGGCCTTCCTCACGCTTAAACAGATTGCAAATATTCAAAAATCATTATTAAATGTAAAAGAATCCACTTTGCTAGTGAAATTCTTAATGGTCTTGAGTTGTATATAATAGCAGTCACAGGAACCGTTTAAAATTATTTGGGCAATATGATTAACATATTAGGCAAAACTTATAGTGTACAGACACCCATAGAAGTTGATAAAAAAATGGTTTCCATTGACAAAATATTCAGAGCTATACAAGACACTTTCTGATATATTCTGCTAGAGAAAATGAACTAACAGCACAAGAAAGAGAAAATTGGAATTGGAATTGGAATTTGTCATCTATTATATACATCTTGTTACAATCCATATCAGCTCGCTGTTCAGGGTCATTTCTCAAAAAGATGACACTTTGAGCACTTCCAGCCATTTCTAAACTGTAAGCAAACCAGTCCCATCTCCAGTGAAGATAAGCCCCCCCGGACCTATCTTTAATGATCAAACCTCTTTTTTGGCAAATAATTGACCCATCCCTGAAAATCTGTAAAGGTAGACATAGACATGGTCAGGGTTCCCTTCCATTGTCAGTTCTCAGCACCTTGATTTTTCGATCAAACTAATTTTCCACCAAAGCCTTAAACTCGCTGAACTTATCGAACACTTCATCCTTGCTGCGCAAGAAATATAACCACACGTCTTGAAAAATCATCAGTAAAAGAAACATAATACCTTGATTTTCCATGTGATGCTACAGGTGTGGGGCCAAACACGTCGCTGTGTATCAAGTCCAGAATCCCCTCAGCTCTTCATCCTATGGAATCAAAAGATACTCGATTTTGCTTCCCTTGCAGGCAATGCTCGCAAAATCCAAACCCCATATAGCAGCTCGGAATATCCACCAGCTTCTTTGATGTCAGAGTCTCCAGACCTTTTCCTCCAATATGCCCCAGCCTCCTATGCCACAACATAGCAGTGTCCTCATCCGCCTGTTCTGAAACATAGCTTTCACCACTGAATACTTGTCAATAACCAAAGCTCCTCGAGTCAGCTTGCAAGAATACTTGTCACTGCTAAAATTGCTAAAATTAATACCAACATCTGCCATACTACCAACAGAGATCAGATTTCTGGTTAGCCCCGGAATATGCATCACATCCGGCAGATTCTTGACTGTCTCGTCACTTATCTTCAGCTTTACCTTCCCACGCCCCACAATTGCATGAGTCGTGTCATCTCTCATTCTAACTGTACCGCCAGAATATAATTCATAGGTGCAGAACCATTCTGTATGAGGTGTCATATGAAACGATGCTCCAGTGTCAATAATCCAGTCATTACAGTCACTATGACTGTCAAACGCCATGTACAGGTCCCCTGTACTATCATCATCATTCTTCTTTGTACCCGAAGCAGAAGGTTGTGAATCATCCCGCTTCTCAGGACCTACGCTTTTACTTCTGCAATTCCTTCTCAGATGTCCAACCTGTTTGCACCTCCAGCACCTCATTTCAGATTTATCAGATTTATCACGGGACTTTGACCGTCCCCTCGATCTTCCTCTGTGACCAGACTTTGATTTGTCACCACTCCTCCCTCTAGCAACCAGAGCCTCATTGCTGGTACCTTCAAAACCTACCCTTCTCATCTCCTCAGACAATAAGGCAACAACAACCTTCTCAAATGACAGTTTATTAACACCAGTACCAATTGACACAATGATGTGCTCCCAAGAGTTGGGCAATGAACACAACAAGGTGCAAGCTTTGTCTTCCTCATCCAGGTTAATGTCTATAGACGAAAATTGTGCACAAATAGTATTAAATTCATTTAAATGAGCAGGGAAAGAATCACCTTCGCTCATCCGCAGATTATACAGCCTCCTTCGAAGGAACAACTTGTTCACGAGTGACTTGCTCTGATAGAGACCTCTCAGCTTCGTCCAGAGATCGTTCGCGGTCTTCTCAAAAGTTACGTTCACCAGAACGTTATTTGCCAGGCATAACCAGATCAGGCTTCGCGCCTTTCGATCGTCTCTGGTCCACGCCTTCAACTCCTTCAACTCACCTTCACCTGACGTTTCATCACCGACAGGTTTGGTTGGTACCGATGGCTTATCATCTTCGATCGCGTACCACACGTCCTTGTCAACGAGCAGAGCCTCCATCTTCAGCTTCCATAACTTGAACCCTTTTCCTCCGAACTTTTCAACCTCGATCCGTGATTGGCCAGTCGACATCCTCTCCAGATCAATTTTGCAGTTTTCTCTATGCCAAGAAAAAACCCCAAATCACGAAACCCCAATCTGTCACAGGAACCCCGGTCGCAGAACCAAAGCTCTTGATACCAAATGTTGGAAATCGACAATCACACAAATCGAAAACGAAAAAGAATAAGAGAGAGAAAGAGAGAATAGACACAACGATCTACCCTGGTTCACCCAATATAGGCTACATCCAGCTTGTCTGTACTATATTCACCTCACCGCCACTCGTTACAAGTCACTCGGTTTACAAAGAAAATATATATAGAATTAGAAAACCATAACAGCAGCTATTCATGGGCCCAAGCCCAAACCGCTAAGAAAATTACAATAAAACAGAGGCCTACAATAGTACCTAGCCTCTACGGACCTGGGGGCGCTGCCCCCCGGACCCCCGCCAAGGCGGCTGCCCCAGACCCCTGCCCGTTCACCTGGGAGCGGAACCCCAGTTGCCTTTCTGCTGACCTCGACAACTAGGGTCCTCATCAACATGCGAAGTATTAGCCATACCCAACATTGGGCACTTCCAGCCATTTCCAAACTGTAAGCAAACTAGTCCCTTCTCCAGTGAAGATGAGCCCCCCAAGACCTATCTCTAGTGATCAAACCTCTTTTTTGGCAAATAATCGACCCATCCCTGAAAATCTGTAAAGGAAGACATAGACATGGTCAGGGGCTGCAAAAATTGCCCAACACAAAAATAAGTTACTGAACAAAATGAATTCAAGTTTAAGTTCACTTACGATGGCAGATCATAGAGGCGAACTGAATTGTCTCGGCAAGAGCAAATCAGTATATGCTTGTCTTCTGCATCAGTCATCCCACAAAGTGCAATAACACCCTATAATAAAAATTGAAAATATGGAAAGGATGAATCAACTAATTCCTTGACCAATTACAAAAAATAACAACTTAATTTCTAAGAATGAAAATACAACCAAATGATAAAATCAAAATTTAACTTTATGCACAGATGTTATAGTGGTTAGGCAACTTACATTGGAGGAAATGTCCGTATAGGAAAGAAAAACTTTGGAAAAGCCAACATATATTTTGATGTGTCCCGCCTCTCCCTCCCACGTTTTCTGAGATTCAAGATCATGTGGCCTAGACCCTGAAAAAGCAGTCAACCTCACAATTCGGTTATAATAATGTGACAGTCAACCAGGCAAAGAGAGTTCATGATTAATAAAATAAAAATTTAGAATTTATCTAGGTATTTTCTCTCAATGGTGAAGATTACATCTTCTTTTCTTATATTTTCTCAGCACCCAAACAGGATCTGACCACATATTTCCTCGTTCAAGTCACTGAAGAAGAGAAAAACAAAATTCTCCAGCAACAAAACAAATGTACGATCAAGATGTACTTAGCATGATCAAAAAGAATTCCCTCATTTCCGATGTGAAGCTGAAGATAGCACAACTTATTTTGGTGGGTTTATCATACTAGCAAGAAACTTAAAAAAGTCTGTACAATGCATGCCAATTGTTATATTGGTGGGTTATTTTGAAGCTTGTTTAAAGAGGTATGTAAAACTGCCTGCAATTATAAGAGGCTTTTGGAAAACATTGAAAATATTTCACACTGTTTTTGTTTGGAATAACATAATATTGTTGTCTAAATAGTTCTACGCTGTCCAACTAATTTCACCATTATTGAGTTTACATTCCCAGTTGCCTTCAAGCTCGCATGTATAACAGAGTTTGCAATTTGTATAACACGCTAGATATCAAATAATATTAATGAACAGTGCAACCCATGCACTTAGGCTATAGCAAAGAAAAACATGGTTACATAGTATCAACTTCAAATTGAAAAGACAGAATAAAACTTAGTTTAGAAGATGACAACCTGACAGGGTAGCTTAAGAAAATGGAAAGTAAGACTTGGCACTGAGCAGCAGAAAAGAAGGATCCAACAAAATCAGAGGCAAAACCAACAAAATTGTGCAGTGAACATGTAACAGAAGCGTAAATAAAAAGAAAGAAACTGAAGAAACCGCTGGTCATTCACTTACACAGTCTCCAAATAATGGCTCTATTAGTTGAATTAGGCATTTGACAATATTCAAACTTAAAAGTCCAAACTAAAAACACTAAATCTATAATCCCATAAAATATGTCCGAGAGAGAAGTTCTTAAAAGTGATAAACTACTGCTGATAACTCAAGTAATGTCGGTGAGATATCAATCTGAAGAAATGTCGGTGAGATAAATTACACCACATGGAGACAATTATCCTAATTTATAATAAGACAGCTGAGATCAAGTTTTATGACCCAATTCCTTTCAGATATTTGCATGATACATTGAACCACATTCTTGGTCATGATATAGAACTATGTACTGTCTATAACAATGTGAAAGGAATGTAGTGTGTAGCATAGACTGGCCATTTAATGAAGAAAAAAATGGAAAATTATAGGCTCCATTCGAGGTTTGGGGAAATGACACTCAACCCCATTCTTGAGCAAATATTGTAACCAGCTCCATTTGTTCTGCCGACAAACAGAAATTTCAAATGTATCTGGACATAATAACTATGGTAATTTGATGCAAGGTTCACTACTGAATTCAAGTTTGAATGTATCCAAGGCCACTATAATCAGAGTTGGAATACCTGCTGTGTAGTTCTAGCCTTAATTAACCCCTTAATATGCAATTTTGGCTTTCAAGCAGAAAGGTGAGACTAGGAAATTTTGGCCTCCAATAATAAATACATATCCAAAAATCCAAACACCAACTGCCATGTAATCAACGTAACAGTCGAGCAATTCGGATTCTCGATTTAAGTTTCCTAGCTTCATTTGTAAACCCAATACTACAGAGACCATCAATAACAGCTCGCTGAGTAGCCCTCAAGACCTGAAAGCCGCATTTTAAACAAGAAACCAAAATCTTGGATGCACAAAGGAACCTTCTATCTCTGCAAAGGTTGTGCACCAAGATGGTATACGTAAAAGAGTCTCTAACCTCCATAGCTTCAAACAATTTCATGGCATGATCAATATGACCGGCTTTACCCAATCCATCAAGCATACAATTAAAAGCGACCAAATTATAACCAAACCCCAAAGTATTCATATAATCCAAATGCTGTTGAGCCCCCACAAAATTTCCAGCCTTACACAACCCATCAATTATAATTGTATGCGTATACTGATCACATTCCAAACCTTCTTTCTCAATCTCATCCACCAACTTCAACGCATCATCTAATCTCCCTTGCCTACAATAAAGATTTATCAACGTATTATACGACACCAAATCCGGCTCAATACCATTACTCAACATCTGCTCAATGATTTCATCAGCCTCTTGGATCCTTCCAATCTTTATCAACACAGCAATCACCGTGCAATACGCGAATCCATCGAATGTATACCCTTTGCTCCTCATCTCTGACAAGATCTCCAACCCATCCTCAAACCGCCTACACCGGAAACAGCACTTCATAACCGTAGTGTAGGTAATAGCATTAGGTTCATACCCTGATTGACCAAATTCCATGAGAATCCTCCTCGCCGCGCCCAATCTCTTCGCCTTGCAAAGTCCATTAATAAGAGCATTATAAGTCAGCACCTGAGGAACAAACCCGTGCCGCTGCAAGTTCCTAAACAACATCAAAGCATTGTTAACATATCCATTCTTACACAAACCATTAATCATGACATTGTAAGTAGAATGACTCGGATACAGTTCACCACTAAGTACAACATCCTTAAAAACACGATTTGCCTCATCAGGTTTCCCAAGCTTGAACAAACAATGCATCAATATGTTGTAACTCCACATGTCAGGGTGCACACCAGACTTGAGCATTTCTTCAAACAGGTCCAAGGACCTTGATAACAACGATTTTCTAGCAGCACCAGAGATCAATGAGTTGTAGGAAATAACATCAGGGTTTATCCCTGCTTCCTTCATTCTATGCAAAACGGCATAACCAGCATCGATGCTGACAAAACGACAATACGCATCGATTAGAGTGTTGTATGTGACAACATCTGGAAGCACACCTAATCTTATGCCGTCAATTATAACGTCTTCGGCTCTTGCTAATTGCTTTGCTTTACACATTGAGGATATGCTTATGTTCAGAAGTTTAGTTGATAAACTCGTAACCATTATTCAACATCACCGCTTCCAACCACAAAACAGCGTCGTTTTATCAATAAGAGATGAATTTCCCATTTTTTCGGAGGGGGTGTTTTAAAGTTCCGTGGAGAAATCACGGAACAATAGCTTTCATGTTATGACGCATAGCTTGAGAAGTGAAAAGAGAGAGAAGAAAGAAGACTTCACCAAAATGCAGAGTAGTTCTTTTTTTTTTTTTTTGTGTGTAAATAAATGCAGAGTAGTTCTGAAGACACAGGGACATAGTTGCAAATTAGATTTATATACGCAGAGAAGCACAAGAGCAAGCATAACTTCGGGCTGGGTGAATTGGCGAATGGGCCCAATCAGAGTGGATCCGGCCCAATTAAGGTCAGCATAACTTCGGGCTGGCCCAATGAAGGAGGAGAAGATGCCCTAAAGAGTAAAAGGGGTATTGAGCTGTTCAAAGCCCAATCATTGAGCTCGGAACATTAAATATTCACAAATTATAATAAGGATTTTACAGTTCTACCTAATAAATCTGGGAAAAATGTGTGTCATTTTAAATGACGTAAAGTTATGTTATTTTAAAAGAGAGAAAGAGATAGATAAAGGAGGAGAGAGAGAGAGTTGACAAATAAATAAATAAAGGTATGAGTCTCACCTCTTTATGAGAGTGAAATGATATAAGTTGTGTCATTTAGAAGGATAAACATTTTTCCCCATTAATTTATATGAAAAGAGAAATAAATAGTTTATAAAAAAGAGATAAATATTATATTTTAAAATGATAAAGTCATGTAAATTTCTTTGAAGGGAAAAGTTCAAAAATCTCCATATGATTTTGCTTTGAATTATTTATACTCCTGTAGTTTTTTTTTAATCACTTACCTCCCTATGATTTTTTCCATCCAAGTTCATTCTTAACATCATAAAAAACTTAATTAATCTACGTATTATACCTTTTTTAGAAATATACTTAAATGACAAAAATAAAATAAAATAAAAGAATAGAAGGAAATTTACAATATTTATAAAAAAGACAAAAAATAAATAAATAGAAGGATCACAAAAATAAATAAATAAGACCAGATATATTGAAAACTTATAATAATAGCAGAAAAGATTAAAAGAAAAAAATAAAAATAGTCTAAAAAATTAAATTGAAGACAAAAAAGAAATAGAAGAAAAATAAGACCAAACATGCTTAAATAAAAAAAAAATAGATTAAGGACCAAAATAAAAAAAACACTAAAGATGTTGAAAATTTACAAACTAATTTCTTTTACTTTTGTTTCTTCCATTTCTTTTAGCAGTTATAGAAAAGACTAAAAGTGAAAAATATATATATATATATATATATATCAATTTATTTTTTGTATTTTTGGTTATATTTTTTGTTCTTTAGTCTATTTTCTTTCTGATTTAGACTTTTTTATTTTATTATTTTCTATCACTGATGTAAGTTTTTAAGATATTTGATCTACTTTGATTTGTGAGTCTATGAGAGTAATATTCCTTTTAAAATAAGACTTTAATGTTTATACATTGTATATAGATAAATTATCTATATTTACTCTTAAAACAACGTTGTTTTAAGTTGAAAGATTAAAAAATTATAGAAAAAGACTATTATAACCCTCAAATAGATTATAATTACAAAAATATCTTGATTTTCGTTTGGGCTCAATATAAATAACTTATTTACATTGACCGGAGAAAAAATGAACCTTTAAAATAAACCATCTTATATTAAAGTTTCACCTGACCATGTTTCATGAAAATTTTATATTTCTCTTTTCATTCAGATATTAAATAGGTAATACTCTATCATAATAGTGCTTGTTTTCTAGACATGATGTCATGGTACATTACAGACACATTGATCTCTTCATTGTGATTGGGTTGTGCCTTCAAGCCGATCCAAAGACACTACCATTAAGCTCGGGCCTTTTTAGACTCTAACACTGTTAAGTCCCAATGAAATGGATCAAATAACAATTCCATGGTTAGCAACTTTTAGGTACATCAAAACACACAGATAAAAAATAACTAAACTGTTTCTTTCGAGTAAAAAGACAATTACTTGAAGGGGAAAATCTAGAGTACTACCGTAGTTACCACTACTCAGTACTACTTCCATTTAGAATAAAACACGTGGATTATTATTCCAATGCACATATCCTAATTGGCATTACAAATTTTATTTTTTATTAGTTTTTTATTTTCATTAGAATTTTCATTCCTCTCCCAACTGTCATCTCATTCTCGCTTGTACTCTGTTTCTTCAACTAAATTGGCGACATTGCAAAATACCAATTGGTAGAAATAAAAAGAAATTAATTCTCTCTATATATTCTTATAATTTCTATGTAGGTATAGATCGGACAGGTAATCTAATTCTATTTTAATTCTATTTCTAGATTTTCGATTTTTTACTTAATGAAATTACTGAATGAAATGGTACCGTTTGGTTGAAGGTTTATTTTGGGATTGATGGGAAAGTGTAAGTAGATATTGAAAAATATCACGTTTGGTTCAGGTTTTTTCAAAAATACCAGACAAATAGGATAGATGGAAAAATGACTTTTGTGTTGATTTTTGGATGAAATTCACTGTTACAGAATACCACTTGCGATGTGGAATTTTTTGATAACTGGGGAAGTGAAAAAACAGGTGCAAAGTTTCTCCCGAACATAGATTTTGCATATTTAAATAAATTTCCCTGGTAATATTTGGGTCAACCAAACAACTTTTTTTACATTTTCCTACCAAACTCACTTTCCAACCATTTCCCTATCAATTACATTTTCCTAGTAAAAAAAAATTTCTCCCGAATCAAACACTACCTAGAAGTAATCAAACAAAGTTGCTTCTTCTGAATCCTCTGATTCAATATCTCCGCAAAACCCAACATCATGTCCTTTTGCTCCTACAAAAACCACAGTTATGGTAACTCTCTTTAGAAACAGTCAAATATAACAACCTTCATTAGAAAATATTGAAATTATATGATAAACATAAGGTTGGTTACTAGTTTATACTAATTTTGAATTAAGTAAGCTTTCGATGCTAAGTTTGGTTGAGTAATTGAATGAATTGGCATGATAATTAATGTAAATACAATTCATGCTAAGTGAAGTAAATTAGACTCAAATGAAATTATTAATATAGTTTACGCGTCAAAGTACAAAAATATGAAAGTTTAGGAACTAATTTACAAATATGCAAAGTAATGGCCTAAGCTTGACTTTGATTACTTAATTAAATTCTTTAGGGAATTGTAAAGACTAGAAGTCGTCTTAGAATTGTCTAATGATGATTAGATTAATTTATAAAATTAAGTCAAAGTTTAATTAAATACAAGTCAAATGTATGCTAAATTACATGGAAAGTCAAAGTAACTAAACAAAATTGACTACTTTGATAACCTAGTCATATTTTCTACTAAACGATCGATTAAACGCTTTCAATTAGTTCATTATATATCTGAATACATGTGTCTGATAATGGACCAATTAATAATGGATATTTTATTGCACTTATTTATCACTCTTGATTAATATTTGGAATGAAAATAATGGTCTTTTGAGTTAAATTAGATTTTTGGTTGTTTATTAGGTTTAATTTATTTTCATCATTAATTTTCAGCTTTATGTTACTTTAGCATCTTGACCATATCTCTCTCCACAGGTGTCCGATTGACTTTGTTCTTGTTGCATATTACAAATAACTTAGAGGGTTACAAATACTATGCAAACATGAAAGCCCAGTTCGGACAAGAAGATGGTCGAAATTAGAACTCAAGTTGGAAATAAGTTGCTGGAATTTTATGAATTTAAGTTTGTAATTAGAACCCAATGCTGTTGAGACCTAAGGCCATTGTTTTAGTTTTACTTCTATTTATTTTATTGTTGTGGGCCGAAATTAGTGGAACCTATAACACCTCACAATTCTAAAACATGTAATTGTATATTAAATGTGGATTAAAGGGTAGGATTAGTGAAAATCCTGAAAGTAAGGCCAAAATTTAAAGGAAGGGTAAAACAGTAATTAGCCAAACACGTAACCTTAGGAAGGTAAAATTGAGTAGGAAGTCTCAAATGATAAAAATAACCCAGGAAATGGATTCAGAACGAAAAATTGAGTGGTTAGGCAAGTTTCGGAAAATTCGGTGAATAGTGTTTTTACCGGGTAAAAATATCGCGGTACAGTTGCACCGTAAAACGTGTCGATTGAGTTTTGAGCTCTAGGTTTGGATTAAGTTATAAATGGTATATATGACTAGGAAATATGATTTATGGTGAAAATTGATGGAAATTAGTAAGTTTGGGGAAGCGTGCCCACAACGCGCGTAATAGCTTAAAACTGCAATTTCTCCGAACGACCGAAAAACTCCGTATTTATCTGATCAAGGGTAATTAAAGAACAATGGTTAATGTTAAAATTAGAGTTTGTAAATAGTTTATGAAATTATGGACGTTTAGTGGAATCAGAAGGAGATTCGAATTAGATTGAAATCGCGTGAGGTGGCGGTGGGCCCACTTCACTTAAGTGGACTTGGCCACCTTGGACAACATAAAAATCTGGTCTTTCTCTCTCCTTCCCCCACCCAAACCAGCAGCCACCATTGATGGAGAAGGAAGCTTGGCTTCTAATTTTCTTTCCCTCATAACTCCCTCCATACAACCCCGAATCAAGGAAAGTTTGTGAGCAAAGTTGTTGGAAACCATCATCCGAACACATCCCACCGATTAGTTTCCCTTGAAACCCTCTCATTTGTGAGAAAATGGGCAAAGTCAGCCACGAAATTTTGAAGGATTTTGTGATTTTGGAGTTGATTGCTCAAGCCATTGCTTGGAGATCACTAGGAGGAGTCTTGTGACTTGATTGTGGGTAAGTTTCAACACCTTTCATGGATTAATTTGTTGGATTTAAATTCATGAACCCTAGACTTTATTTGTGTGATTGATGTTGTTAGAGAGCTCAAATGAAAATTGTGTATTAGATAAATATGTCTTAGAATGATGTTTTAGAGTGATAAATGCAATAAAAATTATTGATGAAATGTTTGGTAACTTAGGCAAAATTCATGATGGAAATTCAAGACTTTGTGTTTGGGATTGTTGGTAGGATTGTGTAATTGAGTTGTTGAGTATTTGTATGGATGGATTATGATATTGTATGATGTTTGGGAATGTTGAATTGAATTGGATAATATTGGTTGGTGGCCTTGGAGATTTCGGCCAAAGAGAGGAAAATTGGGGGTTTTATGTTGTGAAATTGTATGATTGATATATTGGGTTGTTAAATGATAATTAGAAGGGTTGTGTGATGGTTGGATGCTTTGAAAATCAAAGGAAAAGTGGTTGGTTGTGTAGAATTGGAAATTGAACCTAGAGTGAATTAAATGGCAAAATGATGTTAGGATGGTCTAAAATGGAAAGTGGGACCTAAAATGATATTGTGGCAGCCTTAGGATGATAAAGAAAATGAAAAGAAAATAAAGAAAAATAAATTGTGATTTAACACTATAAAGGCCGAACCTACTGTTGTGTAGGGGAGGATTTTGATGCTTTCGAATTTTGGAGGATTCACCGTATATTGATGATTTGTGTATGGTCAATGTAGGTTGCCTTCCGCGGATTTGAACCCTGAACCTTGAGCTCGGTGGGTTGCCCTTGGTCCCGGACCAAAAGGGATTATGGTAAGTATTTTGGAACCATGCTTATGTGCTTGATATATTGCTTGTGTTAGTGAATGGAAATTAAATTGGGAATGTCCTATGTGTAGGCATTTCTGTTTGTACCTAGCTCGGGGAAGTATTGCATTGGAGCTACGAGAGGATGATTAGTAAGGTAATCCCTTGGTACTGAGGTTTGATCCCCTTGTGTGTTCCACCATGCCCGTTGAGGGTAATGGTAGGAAATGTATGTAAATGATATAGGATAACATGTTCATGCATATTGTATGTGTGGTGGTACATAGGATGTACCGTGTCTCTGGCCAGTAGACTGTTTGCCTTCGGGCGTTACGGACTTCCACTGGATAGGTTTCCGTGAGGGAGTTCCAGTTGACTTGGGGTCGTGGTGTGTGATCCGGATAGGAGCACACTAGGAAGTCTCGGGTGGATATGGATGGAGGGTGCCTTGGTTGATGTTCTGGGAATACGCCTTGGTTTGAAACCCGTAGGCTTATATACCGAGCCAATAGGCTGGACGTTGCGTGGTTTTGGCATTGACCATTCTAGCTTCGTCGTATTTTGTATCCCTATGCTCCCCTATTTCACTAAATCCCTTGCTTTATCGCGTTTTCAGATGTTATGTTATGTTATTTATATGCATCGAAGTGAGCCATTGGGCGGAGTATTTTCCAGAACCTCTGGGTTACTGAGATATATTCGTATATCTCACCCCGCTTTGGATTTCAGGAGGTAGCAGTGGTGTCGGGGCGGCGGGCAAGAAGCCCGTCGGTTAAGCGTGAGGATTTTGCTTATTTTACATGGTGGTGGCCATTAGGGCTAGGCTAGACTTAGGTCATGAACAATGCATATGATTAGGATTATTGGTATCATTTTGTTCATGATGTATTTTGTCTAAGTTTAGTCTTTGATTATCATGTTTATTTTGGAGCATTTATTATGTATAATTGAAGGAAAATTGTAATATGTCTATTTGAAGTGTAATTTGTAATATGGAGAATTGATGTAACATTGAAGTATGTAATATGATGAAAGGGGAATAGGCCTATTCTAGGATGTTAATGATGATTTATGATTTAAAGAATGCATGCAATTGGACCTTGTGATTGAAATAAGTTAAATTGAGAGAGTAAGCACGAATTATGTATATTGATTAAGTTGGATATAAACTATGAAGGGTTGTAAGAGCACCAAGGCATTGTTGGTCCTTGTGTGCCACCCAATGATTATTAGGTACACATTGAGGTTAGAGAACACTTTTGAAAATTTGGGATTTATTGGAAAAACGAAAGGAAACTCTGGCGAATTTTTTAGAAATTGGCAGAATTTAGGAAAACTTTGAGAGAGCATATCTCCCTCCACAGAAGTCCGTTAGGGACGTTCCATATGTCGTTTTAAAGCTTGAGATGTCCTCTACATGGTGCTAAAATTTGGGAATTTTTTTGGTTGCACGAAGCCCTATAGAATCCCTTGAAGACGAACTATCCAGAATGCACCTGCGCAGGGGCTGTTTCTGGCAGTTTTTGGGAATTTTATTCCCGCTTCGTTTCTTAGTCAAATTAAGTGTATGATATGTAAAATTGAATCTTGAGGTGTCTATCTTAATTTATAAATATTTGAGAGCAATTGCTTGAGTGGATTTGCCAGTATAATTGATTGAGTGAAGGTTGTTTGGAGCCGATTTGAGGTTGGTTGACAGATTTGCTTGTCCAACTTCAAACTGCGATATCCGGAGCAAACGAGAACTTTATAACTCGTGTGATAGCTTTATAGAAAGGTAATTAAGTCTGGAATAACATAATAAAAGATGAGAGGATTGTAGAATTCAGTCTGTCCGCAAAAATTAAAAGACCGAACCATGTTCGGAAAGGTAGAAAACCTAAAAGTGAGATTTTAGCTAAGTGGGTTTATGGAAACCGCTTAGTGACTTGAGAGAAGTAATATATGTTATAAAAGTAGTTTAAATAATTATTCCGCAAAGAGTTTACAGTTACGGTCACAACTTTTATTTATTACGTTTTTTATTGTTTTAAATGCTCGCGTAATAAACGGAAAAAGTTTACTCGCATTTTTATAAATGAATCGTTGTGATTGTAACTGCGCTTAATATCATAAATAATGTTAACAATACCGGTGTACAACGGGCTATTACAGAACCCTAACCCAGTTTGGATGTGGGTTAAAATAGTTAGTTTAGGAAACTTTTCGGCAGTCTTCATTTTGGGAATTTGGACGATTGACAGTTTTCTCTAAAGATGCAATTTAATCTTTTCTGTTCATCTTCTTCTTCATTTTCTTCTTTTTAATTTTGAATGATATTTATCTTAACCATGCTAGGCTAAGAACTTTTTAATAAACCTACAGGTAATAGATTCCATGGACGAGTCTAGAGGATCTGTCCTTCCCTTTTAATCAAATTCATTTTGTTTTTCTATGTGATTGTAATTATGCAAAGAGATTGATCATCAGATATGATGATCAGATTGATTAACCCCATGACCTTAAGTCAAACGGGCTAATACTCTGCGATTGTATGAGTAGAAGCGTCGTATTTGACCATACGTTAGGCGACCACTTAGAGAGGGTTCTCAATTGAATTCAGGGATTCCGATTCAATTGACGTCAATCACGATTTTGGTATCTATTTATCAGAGGAAGGACGTCCTAGGAATCCCGACCTTAGGTTGGTTGTTTTTAATTACAAATTTAATCCCAATTTTTATGTTCTGTTCTAAATTAATAAAACAAAAATTCCTCATTTTATTTTTTATTTTTATTCACCGATTTTAATCCTTACAATTTTCTTGAGAGACGATCTATGTTATCCATTATATTACAAATTTATATTTTATAAACCTGGTAATTTGAGCGAGTTCGACAACTCGTGTCAAATTTGGAGCCGTTGCCGAGGAAATTTCATCGGTTTTCAACGTTTTTTTTAATTTTTCGTTTTTGAATTTTAAACCTTTTCTTTCTAATCATATTTTTCTTGAAACACCATTTTCGATTAGTTTTGTTTTAATTTATTTAGGTTTTAACCTTTCCTAGTTTCTTAGTTATTTTTCGATTTTGGATATTTTTGTTATCGGGAAGATATCTGTCTTACCTTTGTCGATCTCAATAGTTCAATTTGTAAAGGAATTTAACCTTCTGAGCAAAAATCACTTCCTAAAAGGGAATGAGTCGCCTTTAATTTTGCGAAATTCTATCATTTACTAACCCTTTTTTGCTATTTTTCAGTCATTTCAGGACATTTGGGGTATTTCTGCACTTGTTCGACTTGCTTAGATCGCCCTAAAAATTTGTGAGTTGAAGTAGACGAACATCTCGGTCAAAACTCAATAGGCTATGCCTTACGATGAAGGCCTTGGTTTGGCCTAATTCCTTTGTTTAGTATTTCTTTTTAATTTCTGAAAAATGTTTACTGATTTTTGAATTCCTAGGTAGGATTATACATTTTATGTGGTGGTCTCATATTTTTTAAAAATCATTTGATGTTTTCCTATATTTATTTTCATTGTTTTTCACAAGTTTCTTGTGTTTTCGTATGTTCGGTAGTGTTTTTCAATTAATTTCTTTTAAATCAAACATCCTTAAATTATTTTAGAACCTTAATTTCATTATTAAATTTCATCAAACACATCATTAACACAATTAAACTCTCTATGGCCGAATTATGCCTTGTCAAAATACAAGGTTCTTTAACTTGTTTTAAACAATTCCAAGCATAGTTTTACATAAAAATAACATACAACCTCAAAACAATTTCAAACCATATAAAAAATTTATGATCATCATAAACCCTAACCAAACTTTAACCTCAAAATAAATCATCTTCTAACCATCAAAATTAGAAACTAATACCTTGAATGGAATCCTTGAACACCAAGCTTTCTTTTTCACTAATCAATTTCCAAAAATCCTAACTTACTCTCTCTAGACGAATAGTGCCAACTTTTTTGGATGAGAGTTTCTCTCTCTCCAAAGCTCTTCAAGAAGAAAGAAAAGTAGATTCAAGCTCACAAGATCAAGCACTACAACTTTTGTGTAATGAGTTTTCTCCAAAAAGTGCTTAAAATTCCAAGAACATCAAGTCTGTCTCTCTAGGTGTATGTCACGACCATGTGAGGAGAAAGAGGAGCAAAAATTTTCGCTGGACACTTAGAGAAGAAAGGATGACTGATTACACATCAAAGAATTTCACAAAGTTACTTAAACTTTTACTTTACTGCTTTTACACAAGTTAAAATCTCATTGGTCCTATAATCTTACTCTTGCTTTATCACCTTTTTCTACAACATTCTAGGTCCTTCATACAAGAAGAAACCGTCCAACCATGTGCAAGAATGACTAGGATAGCTTACTTGCCATTTTGACTACTTTAAGACTTTCTAATTTAAGAACCATTGGTCCATTTATTCAAGACTAGTCAACCTTGATTCTTATTGGTTAGTCAACACTTAACTTTGACCTTTAAGAATATAAAGCATACATGGTCTCAAAGAATCAATCACACATCAAAAATCATGCAAAGAATTCACAAAGTTAAGTTATGTTACTAGCTTAACAACTTTGCATTCAACTTTGACCTAAACCAACTTTAATTGGTTATTTATTTTCCTTACTTTGACCAATTTTAAGAAATTAATCTAAACATGGTTTGATCAAAATAAGATCACTTTGAATCCATGAAATTAATCACATAATTTAATTACATCATCAAAATCAACCTTTGACTGTACCTTGGTCAATTACCAAATTAATACTGACTTTTCACATAATGGCATCTATGTCCTTACATATACCTTATACTTATCCTACGGTCCTATTAGACTTGTCTTGCATAAATTGTATTCTTAACTTGATTATCATGTCAATTACATGATTTACCGTTTACCGAGTACTTGAATACGTGTTTAAATCTCACTTAAACACTTGATTAATTTACTGTCAATTATTTGACAGCGAGGGTTGTTATATGCACGAATTTGTGTCTTCAAGGTTGGTCCTTTCTTTACAAAGGTGACTTCTTGATTATGAAGAATGGTGTACAAGCAACCCAAACTTTGTAAACATGGATGGCAGCCCCTAGAAATGGTTTTTCTCCCACTCAAATCTTGTTCACAAGTATCAATGGTGTTTTGGTGAAGAAAGCAAGAAGAAAAGTGATAACTAGGTGATTTTCTTGAAGAGAGAGCAATGGTGTTGGTTTAGAAAGCTTTGGGCAACCATGAAGAAGAATGGAGGCTCTATGTGAATGTTTGAAATCTGACCTAAGCTTTAGTGCCCATTCCTATTTATAAGTACAATCATTTAAACTGTTGGTATTAATTCTAATAGCTTCACTAACTATTTTGGCTTTCAAGTTGCATAAAAAATTATATGATAAACATAAGGTTGGTTACTAGTTTATACTAATTTTGAATTAAATAAGCTTTTGATGCAAGTTGGGTTGAGTAATTGAATGAAGTGGCATGATAATTAATGTAATGATACAATTCATGCTAAGTGAAGTAAATTAGACTCAAATGAGATTATTAATATAGTTTAGGGGTCAAAGTACAAAAATGTGAAAGTTTAGGACTGATTTACAAATAAGCAAAGTAATGGCCTAAGCTTGACTTTGATTACTTAATTAAATTCTTTAGGGATTTGTAAAGACTAGAAGTGGTCTTAGAATTGTCTAATGATGATTATATTAATTTATAAAATTAAGTAAAAGTTTATTTAAATACAAGTCAAATGTATGCTACATTACATGGAAAGTCAAAGTAACTAAGTAAAATTGACTAGTTTGATAACCTAGTCATATTTTCTACTAAATGATCTATTGAACGCTTTCAATTAGTCGATTATATATCTGAATACATGTGTTTGAAATGGACCAATTGATAATGGATATTTTATTGCACTTATTTATCACTCTTGATTAATATTTGGAAAGAAAATATTGGTCTTTTGGGTTAAATTAGATTTTTGGTAGTTTATTGGGTTTAATTTATTTTCGTCATTAATTTTCAACTTTACGTTACTTTAGTATTTTGACCATATCTCACTCCACAGGTGTTCGATTGACTTTGTCCTTGTTGCATATTACAGATAACTCAGAGGGTTACAAATTCTATGAAGACATGAAAGCCCAGGTCAGACAAGAAGATGGTCGAAATTAGAGCCCAAGTTAGAAATAAGTTACTAAAATTTTATGGATTTAAGTTTGTAATTAGAACCCAATGCTCTTGAGGCCCAAGGCTATTGTTTTAGTTTTATTTCTGTTTATTTTATTATTGTGGGCCAAAATTAGTGGAGTCCTAACCCGATTTGGATGTGAGTTTAAAGGGTTTGTTTAAGAAACTTTTCGTCAGTCTTCATTTTGGGAATTGGACGATTGACAGTTTTCTCTGAAGATTCAATTTAATCTTTTCTGTTCATCTTCTTCTTCATCATCTTCTTTTTAATTTTGAATGATATTTAACTTAGCCATGCTAGGCTAAGCACCTTTTAATCAACCTAAGGGTAATAGATTCCATGGACGAGTCTAGAGGATATGTGCTTCCCCTTTAATCAAATTCGTTTTTCTTTTCAATTCGAATTGATATCGTGCGATTGTGGATATTCAATCTGAGTTATGCGATTGCAATTATGAAAAGATTGATCATCAGATATGATGATCAGATTGATTAACCCCATGACCTTAAGTCAAACAGGCTAATACTCAACGATTGTATGAGTAGAAGCATCGTATTTGACCACACGCTAGGCGACCACTTAGAGACGGTTCTTAATTGAATGCAGGGATTCCGATTCAATTGAGGTCAATCACGATTTTGGTATCTATTTATCTGGAATGACACCCTAGGAATCCCTGTCTTAGGTTGATTGTTTTTAATTACGAACTTAATCCCAATTTTTACGTTATGTTCTAAATTAATCAAACAAAAATTCCCCGTTTTATTTTCCATTTTTATTCAGCGATTTTTATCCTTGCAATTTCCTTGAGATGACAATCTAGGTTGTCCATTATATTACAAATTTATATTTTATAAACCTGGTCGCGAGTTCGACAACTAGTGTCAAATTTTGGCGCCGTTGCTGAGGAAATTGCATCGATTTTCATCATTTTCTTAATTTTTCGTTTCTGAATTTTAACCTTTTCTTTCTAATCATATTTTTATTGAAACATCATTTTCGATTAGTTTTGTTTTAATTAATTTAGGTTTTAATCTTTCCTAGTTTCTTAGTTATTTTTCGATTTTAGGTATTTTTGTGATCGGGAAGATATCTGTCTTACCCTTAATTTTGCGAAATTCTATCATTTACTAATCTTTTTTTGCTATTTTTTGGTCGTTTCAGGACATATCGGGTATTTCTACACTTTTTCGACTTGCTTTGATCTCCTTGAAAATTGGTGAGCTGAAGTAGATGAACATCCCGGTCAAAACTCGTTAGGCTATGCCTTAGGATGAAGGCCTGGTTTGGCCTAATTTCTTTGTTTAGTATTTCTTTTTAATTTGTGAAAAATGTTTATTTGATTTTTGAATTCCTAGGTAGGATTAGACTTTTTATATGGTGGTCTCATATTTTTTAAAATTCGTTTGATATTTTTCCTATATTTATTTTCATTGTTTTTCATAAGTTTCATGTGTTTTTGTATGTTCGGTAGTTTTTTTTCTTTCTACCTGCACCTATGATGCACGACTAGGAGTAATATCAGTGTTCATGATCTGTTTGCGTTTGACTCTAAAATAAAGAAGACATTGCATGCTGCTAGAAGAACTCGTAGGTTAACCTATAGTAGATTTGCTAAACTTGATCTTATTTCTGAGCATACTGATTTTGATTGTTCTAGTTCTTTTAATAGAGTAGGTTTTACTTCTTCTAATATTTCTTTAATTAATTTAGAAAATATGGATAATAGTAGTCTAAAACAATTGGCTGCACCTAATGTCAATAATGAACCTCCTTTGTGTATTCGTTATCCCAATCTTGATGCTTCTTATGACTCAAATCTGGTTTGATCCATCTGAAGGAGTTCTATGTGATTTGTAGTACAATGAAACCACAAGGGGTTGACGAGGAGCAGATAAAGCTAAAAGTTTTTTCCTTTTCTTTGGTTGGTTGAGCTAAGAACTGGCTATATTACTTGCAATCATCCACCATTGGAAGCTGGAATGACATGGCCAAACTCTTTTTGGAGAAATTCTTTCTGTCTTCAAGAGCCACTTCAATCAGAAAAGAGATAAGTGGCATTAGATAAACGAATGGAGAGAACATATATGATGGCAGAGATTCAAGTGGCTTTGTGAAAGCTGCCCATATCACCAAATTTCGGATAAGCTTCTTATTGTCTATTTTTATGAAGGCTTGCTATATATGGATAGAAGTATGATAGATGCAGCCAGTGGTGGAGTATTAGTCAATAAAACATCTATTGAAGTAAAAAAGTTTATTGCAAAAATGGAAGCTAATGCTCAATAGTTTGGCACTAGAGCAAACAACAATGCGGTGTTCCAAGTGTAAGCATCCCGAGTCCAGCCTTTAGCAGGACCAACATTGGCATCAAGCACTGATAATCAGCGAATTAAAAACATGCATAATGAATTGACATCAATGGTAAGGCATTGGCAGTGACAAAGATACTACAGCCTCCTACTTCGTAGACAAGCAATCTGTGTGGCATTTGTTGTTATCTTCTCTGCCCCACAGATGCTTGTCTGTCTTTATAAGAAAATAATCTTTTTAAGTAGATCAATCAATGGATCAATCAGTAGCTGTGATTTTTCCTGACAAGCCATAATATCAGCGATATCAATATGATCCATTCTCCAACAATTGTAATCCTAGTTGGAAGGATCACCCTATTTTTCAGTGGAATCAGAATCATAATCAAAATCAGCAGAGTCTTTTTACTAACAGAGGCAATAGCAATTTGGGCCTCCACAGCAGAGTCAGAACTTCCAACAGTCTACACTTCCACAACAAGTACAATAGCCACCAATGCAGCTATAACACCCCGTCTGCTGCCAGTGTATTAACATACAAATGGTATTTAAAGCACAACTTGCAATAATTAATCGCGGAAGCAAAAAAAACTATTTTGTATAAATAACAAAGATAATCCTCATGGTCGATTAATTTTTCCTTTTAATAACAATCCTTATATAATTGCAACACTAAAATAAAATCTGAAATACCTCGTACTCATAAATAATAATTCAAAAGCATCCATAACTCATGGTGCTACCATACAAATACCCAAGCCAACAAATACACAGATTATTTAATAGTGGCATAGACAACCCCTATGCTCACCACAAATATCAACATAATCCATAAAATCTAGTCATAATAAAGTCTCATCATGGCAATATAAATAATCATAATATGCATGACTAATAACAATAATGAAATCTCTATGCTGGCCTGTTGCCTCTATCAGTGTTCGTCTCCAGAACGTCATCTCCTGAAAAATATACCCCAGAAGGGATGAAACTTATGTTAGAAATCTCAATAAGACAAGGGGTCCTCAAGGAATCCTCCACCCCAAGCTCACTTACATGTATAATATAAGTTCTAAAATAGTGCAGGCAGTATACAAATAAGCAGATTAATAATAAGGTAAAGGGAATGGCTATACCGGGCCATTAATAAAATGAGTATGCCATACAATGTATCAAATGAATGTGCAATGCCGCATATGTGCATGTCATGTCTGTATGCATCCTACTGGCCAGAGAATAAAATGTAGGCATTACGTACGTCTACAACCCACAATACAAGGAGTCCATCATCTACCTCACACACGAAGTTACCATCTTGCATATAGCCCGACATGCTCAAGGATTATCGTCTCGTGTGGAATACTGATGGAATTTAGCCCCAGACGTATAGAAGGGACTAGGCTAGACAAATATGGATCCAGACACAACCAGGCCCAAATAAGACAAAGGGGAATTCCCAAAGTAACCCGTAACAGAATGGGGCGTGAGGTGGCATGAAGTTGGTTACATCTAGTGGGAGGAAAAAGGGAGATTGGAGAGTTGAGTCTTTGGGAGAGCATGGGACCTCTACAATTGTCTCACAAATTATCTTTTCATTTATATTTAGTCTTTTCTTTATGAACTGGTGTAATTTTCATTTCTTTTGGAATTGTCTCTGTTCTGAGATGTATTATCTTACATGAAGCTTGAATCAATGGAATATTCATATCTAGTTTTCCCTCTTACGTAGTATTAATTACTGGTTATTTGGTTGGACTGTAACAAATTGGTGTCAGAGCTCCGATCTAGGAGCTCTGTGGAATGGTAGTGACACGATTAATGGAGCATCAGATGGATTTGATCGAAGTGGGACTGCGTTGAGAGTGCGCAAGGCATGAAGAGGTGCTACTGAGGTTGGACGAAAATGAAGCTCGACATGCAGAAATTCTTAATAGGTTGGGAGCGAACAAACGAGGAATGAACGAGGTACTCAAAAGGCTAAACGAAATGGCAGAGAGGAGGTGAAGCCATTCTCGTGATGGAGAAAATGATGATGAAGATCATAATTAGTCGTTTATGATCAAAAACAAAAAAATTAAGATCTTGGTCAACTTTGAGATTTACTGACATGTCGACAAATTTCAATATAACAAAATATAATTTTCTTAAATAAAAAAAGATTACTGACATTGAAAATATTACTAAATTAAGAGGAAGCGACAATGTCTTGCACAAAATATACTTTTATAAAAATTTCACAGAAATAGATTAACCAATGATGAAAGTGTGCTATAAACTAAACAGAGATGTACAAGGGTATTTTGGAACATAACTTAGCTTCCATTTTTTCATTTTCCCATTATTCCAAAATACCACATCTCAAGTGGTATTTTGGAATAGTGAATTTCATAAAAAAAAAAAAAACACAAAACTCAGTTGCCTAGCCTTCCTAATCTCCTAGAATTATTTTTCACAAACTTGTACCAAACATGATATTTTCCAATACGCACCCATACTTCCCCATCAAACCTTTTAGGTAAAATATAGGTGGGAAAAAAATTGCTATTACGAAAATAACCCTATTTTTAAATTTTTTTGAATCAGGCAAGGTACTCTTTTACCTTTACCCGTAAACAGGGTTATTAGCAAAACAGGTTGGACATTTCCCAACGTCCATATCTAAAAGAGTTTGTGATCTCTGTCTTTGGAATTGATCTGTCGAGGTTTCCGGTCAGCAACCATCAGAAGGGGCACCTCGAGACCGTGTTCCAAAGACTCAGTGAACGCAGACAAATAAGGTGGAGGTTTTGTTGCATTGCACCGGTGTTGTAGACGTTAGGGTTCGACTTCCAAGCTGGCACCGTAAGGAAAGAAAAGGCATGTTATATCCTTTCATGTTAGAGATAAAAAATGTTGCTCTGTGACATGAGGTATGGTCATCGCTGTTTCTTCTATTTGGTTATGGGTATTATTGTTGTTGGGGTCCAAAAATGGTGTTGAAGATGTAAAAAAATTTAAGTCATCTATTTCCCCAGTTTTGTATGGGCGTGAAATGGTGTTCTTGTTGCTGAGTAATGCTCTAAAAAATATGCTACTGTAAACAAATATTTCCATGGACGAAATGCATGTATGAAATTTTTAAAAAAAATTCAAACCTTGTGATAAACCCGTTATTGAAATTTTTTTGCCAGAGTATTTTTGTTCATACAGTGTTGGATGTTAGTATATACATTTGTGTTGGTTTTTTGCGTATAAGGTGAACTGAATTGGCGAGCTATCTCTCTCTCTGCGGTAGTAACCAAAATAAAAAGTGACTCGTGGGAGGAGTTTTGGAAACAATAACAGTAGGACCATTGACGGAATCATGGGTGGATGTGGGTCTGGCATAGGTGGAGGTGAAAGCTTCATTTCTAGGCATTCTTCGTCCTTATCCCCTTCCAGGGTGAAGATGTGCTATTGTGGAGTTTCGGCTGCGTTGCGTATGTCTCAGACACCAAGGAATCCGGGAAGACAATTTCTTGGATGTCCTAATTTCAGAACACAACATGATTGCCATTTTTTGAGTGGTTTGAAGAACCGAGTTGCCATAATTGTATGAAGTTCGAGAAATTAATGAAATTATAGGGTGTTTTGCTAATTGTAATGGTTATAACATTTAGGATCATCATGACTGCAATGTTTATATTTTGTTGACTTGTATTGTAATGATAAGGTACATGTGTTGCAAGACATATTTGTAGTTATGTTGTGTGGAGTTGTGATTTAGAGGAACCCTCGACGTGGATGTTGTTGATGTAGCATTTCATCTTTTGAAATTATATGTACTTAGTGTTTCTCATAAGTATTGTGTATGATGTTTGTCTGTTAAATATGTTATTTATCAATGTCATGTATTGTTGATGTAGTTATGTTTGTCTTTTATCTTACTTTATACCTTAGTATGCACACTGAATGTTTTCTCCGTGGCTTATGGTTTGGTTTGATTGGTTCCATAGCTATGGTAGAAACTGAACAAGAAGAGCAACAAACAAAGTTTTCAGATTCTTGTTTCATCTTGGCTTGGAGTGTTAAGAGCACCAAGTCAACAACAACGAAACTTGAACCATCTCCACCACTCTCACATGTTCAACACCATCATCAACAACCACAACATCTTCATGAAATACAGGACAACCAAATCTGCTTTTGGAATGATGCCAATTTCGTCCTGCATACATTGAATACCTTAATTTCCCCCCTTTTTTATGACAGTTATTAAATACATAGTTATATATTATTTTGCAACGAATTACTATTATTATTTCTTGTGCTATTCTTATTTTGCCTTTTGATTTTACAATTGTTTGTATCAACATAAGCACACAAACAGAGAACCTTATGATTTGGGTGAATTGGATGAAGCCTTATTTTTTTGTATCAAACATGGACAAGCTGACTCTTCAATAGTTGAAGACCAAAAACTACTGCCTTTTAGCACTCCAACAGAAAAAGACAAGTAAATAAATTTACTTTTTGCTTGCTGTCAATTGTAGAAATGACTTACAGTTCCACTTTTGTTTTGCATTCCATTTTGATAGATTGTCTTAGGTGCTCGTTTGTTTGAGTTAGTGCAAAAGCAATATGTGCAGGTGATAGTGCACAGTGAAGCAGGTGATCCTGAATACAAGGACAACGGTGGTGACCATTTAAGGAACCAAAATTTGGTTAGAGCCCTTGCAGATTGTTGGTTTTCTTTTACCATCATCAATCATTCACTTGCTGTGGAAAACAAGTTGTATTGTTTTGGCAGTACAAGGTAAAGTGTGCTACTTCTCTTTTATTTTTGGTAAATTGGTTTCTATTTGTGGTTTAGGGTCTTTTTTCGCAATGTATCGATGGTGATTATGTGCTTTTATCAAATGCATATGGTGGGGTTGGTAACTGGGCCGAGAAGGCTGGTGTGAGAAATGCAATGAGGGAGAATAAAATTGTCAAGGAGCCTGGCCTTAGTTTGGTTCACGTTGATCAAGAGGTTCATGAGTTTGTATGAGGTGATAATTCTCATCCACAGTGGAGAAGATTATGAAATTTTTAGGAACATTGACACTGTAACAGTCAGAGGTTACACCCCTAATATGTCCACCGTGCTGCATGATATTCAAGAGCAAGAGAAATACAAATTGTCTGGGAACAACCATAGTGAGAAATTGGCAGTGGCTTATGTGCTTCTTTATCATAGGGATAAAAGGACCATTAGGGTCATTAAGAATGTTATGATTTTTGGTAAATTATGCTATTTCAAATGTGAAATGAAAATGATATGTTTACTGGTTCATTTATCTGAACCAATGATTTATTTCTATCCTTTTATTCAATAGTATCTAATCTATATATCATTCATGCAATGTCAATTTCTGTATATGCTTCCGTAAATGATACTTTGTAGTTATGGTTTTCACTTTCTAATCACTTAAAAGTTGTGTTCTGTTTTGTATGATTACAGTTCAACATGTTGGTATTTTGTCTTATATGTAACAATTTTTTTGTTGTCTTATACATTGTGATATACTTCTATGATGCAAATAGTGCAAATAGTAGGATGTGTATCAGTAATATGAACTGTCTAACCATGATCTGCAGGGTGGACGATTTATGTCATTAGAGAATCTCATCTTGTTTAAAGAAAGTGCTTTTGCTTTGTGACCTTTCTGGTACCCTTGTATGTACATCTTGACTGTCTTGTGGATAATTGAAATGGTCACATGATTGATCCGATTTGATTTAAAAATTACTAGATTGGGTATGTATTTTTCCAGTGAGTAAGAAAATAAGTTATTCTATTTTATAAATAAAAACAAGAGGGAAGTGGAAAAGCCTTTACAAAATTAAAATTCATCTCCCAAATATCCCCAGAAAACTTTATATGAGAGCATTCACCGCATCTTGACTCAAAGAAACCAGAAGTCTAAAATAAACATATCCAGTTATATATTTCTTATTTGTCTGATAAGATGCAGAACTCATTAAAGCAAGTGTTGTATTGGTATTTTGCTCATTCAAACCATACTGATTAAAAGTATTACCATATTAAAACTGTTTGCATGATTTGTGTTTTGCGCACTAACTTGTATGATTGTTTCTCACACTATAGCAGTTTAATTTTGTGACAATGGCACACTCCATAGAGGTAGCACTTCGGCAAAAGCATGAAGGCAGTACTGAAAGGGAGAGATTAAATAAGTTCTCCATAAAATTGAAGAGGGATGATCCACTTCAGCCTCATGATGGATTATTGGTTATTGGTCAAGCTGTATGTGGTTTGTGAACGAAGATATATCTTTCTCAATCCAAGATTTCTCACTATGATCATGCTGATGTTCACGAGCTAAAGCCAAGTACAATGAAGGTTTATCCCGGAGAGCCACAGTTCAGCATGCTACTGTAAAGGGTTGCAATCACAAACGTGTTAACATGTTTTATTTAGTTCAACTATTGTAATGACAAGTGTATTGGTGCAATTAGTTTCTATGTGGAAAAATAGTTTGTATGATATTGTATGGATACTTTTGATGAGTGAATTAATAAATGATGCCCTCCACCTTCATAGCAAAGTTATTTATTGGTGCATCTTCATACAATTGTATGTATACCTGTGAGTAAAATCAAATAGGAGAATTGATTTGTCTCTGGTTTAGCACACCACTGTTATATATTCAATAACAACTTATGATGAACCCAAGTACATTGTGTAAGATGTCAAAGAAATAACACTGCCTTGATTAAAGCTATAACTTTACAAGGTCCATTGTTAGACGGGCTATTCTGGCTGGAACACAATAAACTTAAATTAAAACAACAAAATTAAACACAGTTGCCAATATGCTTCATCCTGTTGTCATTTGCAGTATATGTTGGAACACATAAATTGGCATCTTCTCGAGGCTATGTTGTCATTGTACGTGTTCGACGATGTTTATGACAATTCATCATTCATCAATGATTAAAACCCATGACGTGCGTAAAGTCCAATGTCCTCCACATTGTATGACTTTGAGTAATGTGTCATCAGAAAAACACTGTCAAACAAGAGAACCTGATGCAAGTTAAAGTCATTCCATAAAGAACATCCTATAATTAAGAACATGGTGTCAGAATATACTGCAGGACATGATAAAAGTAGCAAAAACTAAAGATTTCCAATTCATAGTCAACTATAACTGCTGTAAGATACAATCATACAATTCATTATCTTCATATAAACCAACACAGATTTAACACCATATTGATTCAAAGGATGCATAAATTAGCATATATATCCAATGCTAGTACTAATAACTTACACATGGATATGAAATGGGAACTTACATTTCACGCATGAGTGACTGAATTGTTTAATTTCCTCCAACTTGCATAGGGACTACAACTTCAAGGTTCAAAACCGAACCCAGCCAAGCCTTGTACAGTATGGTAGATTTGTGCATCTTTGTATTGGAACTGAGTTGACCGCACCATAAATAATTATCAAATTACAGTTATGCCTCATACAAAAAATCACATTTCAGAGTCAATATTCTTATTTGACTCTACTACAGCCTTGAACTTACATTATTCACAGCATGGTACCTACAACATGTAATAGGAAAACAAACCACACCAAAAGAACATATAAGCAGTGTCTCAAAATATCCCAACTGGACCAAAATATACTGCATCCTATTATCAGATTGACGCAACAGGACCCGCCTTGCAGCATCGTTGCATTGCATGAAGATATCTGTCATATTGCTATCCTTACCCAGTTGCACAACAAGGTGAACCATCTGAGGCACAATTAGATCTTTAAATTTTTCCAGCTCTGTCATAATGCACATCCGCTTGTTGCTTCCATCTGCCTACTGTTGAAAACATGCTACCAACTTGTCCATATTGTCCGTAGTTTTTTGGTAATTTTGGGAAATACCCTTCATGACACCAACAACTTCTACAACTACAGGATCTGGGGTCCTTTGTCGTTTCTTTCCCTTTCTGACATTAACAGCAGATACAGATGCTGGTTCAACTGGGTCTTCTGTTGGAATGTTAGGCACTGCAGTCTCCTGGCATGGTGAGGGTATGTAGTCTCCCGTAAGGTCTAGATATTCATCAAAGTCAATCCCATTCTCTTCAAACATGGTAGCATCTCGTTCCATATGGTTCACAGATTCTTGTGAGCATTCTGCATTACCACCACTAGCCACATCCTTACCAAAGATAGTCCCCAAAACATCATAGTAAGGGAGTGGCTTGTTGAAAAGATCTTTTGCATTTGGGTGGCTCTGCACAATGAATACATCCTCTGCATTATTTAGAGTGTAAGATATTTAATGATAGTAAATAATGCAATGCTTTAAAATAAAAAAATCACCTTCACCCATTCATCAAAGATTTCCTTCTCCACATCGATCTTTTTTTTTCGCCTCATTCCAATCAAAGCCGCTTCCACCGTTTGGGCCTACCATTTCATGTATAGCGTTATATTTTTTTTTTAGCAACTTCACCCTAGATGTGATGTGAGGAATTGATCGGAGGGAACAATCAGGTATCCTCTGGTGCATCATCTTCTCCACTGCACTGGAATATCCCGGTTTAAAGCTGTTATCTCCCCTCCAACATGAGCCAATCTCATTTAGACAATCTATGAGCACTTTGTCCTCTTCCGCGGTTCATGTATGATTACATCGCTTTTTTGATTACTGTCTGCCTTCTGCCATACTATCAATGAAAGAAAGACAATATCTGCTACGGGTCCAAAAATAAGAGAAAGTTAGATTGATAAATATAACAGCCATAATTTGAAGTTACGCATACATTGATTGGTAGGAAAACAAATTTGTAAACGCTAAATCAACCATGCCATGAGGAACTCATACATGATACATAATACGTTGTCAAGTTATTAATTATACAAGGAAAAACACTGCATTGATAAAAGTTTTTTAAACTAAACAAAGACTACATAATAACCGACAAACATAAATTAGCAATGACAATGTAAGATGAATCCAACTCAAACACGACTCCTTCACATGTTAAACATGTGATGGCCATTTCATCCCTCCAAAGTGTCCATGCATTGAATGACTCAACATGAGTAATCAGTACAATGCAAAGCCATTTTGACTACATCGCTTTTTCACCCTGTTGGATGTTGACTTCATCAGCCTCTAAAGGATCCACTGTCATTTCTCTTCTTATGTGGTTATGAAGCAAGCAGCAAGCTGTTATAATCCTGCATTATGTTTTAACCGGATAAAATGACTTCGACCTGACAATTGCTCAACGCCCCTTCAACATACCAAAACATCGTTGTATAACATTCCTTGCAGATGAGTGCTTCATATTAAAAAATTCTTATGGTGTCCTTGGTTGAGCCTCATGCCTCCATTCAGTCAGATGATATCGTTGTCCTCTATACGGTGTAAGGAAACCTTTCCCATTCATGTATCCAGCATCACATAGGTAATAGTAACCTACAAAGTCACATATCACAGATGTGTTGGATGCAACAAGTAATTAGATTTGTCCAAATAATGGACAGATAATTAAGAAATACAAATAAAAAGTTCAGTACCTTTTGGCACCTTTAAATCGTACGGCCGCGAGATTGCATCTCTTAGCACCCTTGATTCTGCGGCTGAACCCTCCCATCCAGGCAATACATAAATAAACTAACCATCTTGAGAATAAACCCCTAACATATTTGTTGCTATGTCACCCTTCCTGGTACGGTATCTTGCCTTGTCAGCTTGTAATGGATTTATCTTTATGTGTGTCCCGTTTAGAGTGCCCAAACAATTCTAGTAATAGTGATCAACAGATTTAATAACCATTTCAAACGTGCAGGGAGATTAATTGTAAGAAAGATATTTGTAATAGTGATTAAACTCTTACCTTACCTTGAACCACTTCCACCTTTTATCAATGAAGGTTTCTGCAACTGACTCTGGCCGTTTGAGTAAAACACTATGACAACGTAACATAGTGAGTAACACATTTGAGAACTGCCTACTGATGGTTTCACTGGACCTCATGAATTGTCTTTTAATAATCCTATTCTTCACATCATGAGCCAGTATGTGCAGAAATATTGCGACCATCTCTTCTACACCCATATGCGCAGTTGGTTCGAGCTTCCCAACTGTTTTAACCAACTCACATAATTTATGAAAACACCTTCTATCCATCCTTGTATTCTAAATACAAGTAGTGTCACTTATATGAACTATTCTAAGGAAGTTAACTTCCCTAACCCTAGCCCTGCCACAATAATCCCATGACACTCTTCTTCTATTATTTCTCCTGGTTTGTATATGTCGTATTAATAAAGCACACAGACTGACTAACAATATGGTCAATTGATTCAAACACTGGAAATGAGTAATGAGTACAAGAACGACACTAAACTCCATTCCATCCCCTAGGGCCATGATCTAACACAAAAGGGACAAATTAAATCAGTTAACAACAAAAAACATATCACAAACAACAGGGCAAATCAGCAAAACGTGCAAATTAAAGTTACTGTATATGATGTAAATGATGCATAAAGTTAGTTGACACTAATACTCAGCAAGTGTTTTAAACTGATTTGTAATTAATCATTACGCCGTACAATTTCTTGGCATCGCAATTTCTACAGTAATGGCTTTTTGAATGTACGGATGATATAAAAATTCCTATACAAAACCCACATTATAGTATAGAATAACAGTGCAACCATAACAAGGCAATTGGACAGTGGAGGTCCACACACTTTGCGTAGCACTTCCAAATGTCTCAATATGTACAATGTAAACTAACACAACATTTAGGTCCTCTTAAATCTGCTCATTGTATTAAGTATTGATGTCAACAAGTAATTTCTAAATATATGCAGCAATTTGTAGCCTGCAACAAAATGACATGGTTAATGGCCGGACACACAGCAGTTTGTGCTTTTCGTGTAATTCTACTTACAAAATGTTGTTCAATTCTTTACCTACTAACAATGGTGTATTAAAACACTTGTTTAACCTGCCATGGTCCATTTCTTATAACTCCACATACTGACCTATTGGTCAAATATATTTTTTAAAACCTATTACTCATCAAACGATTTAGGATGTATCGTCGGATGCCCCATAATTGGCTGAACAACCATCCTCAGTATGATACATTGTGTGCATTCCTGCCACATACGTGCTAGATACCTAGTCAACCTGCAACCATAGTTACACATCTTACCAATGGCAGCACAATCTCTGCCACCTTTGGCCTGTAATCGAGACCCACAAAATAACAAGTTGGTTTAGGCTTACAACACCCACTATGGATCGAGGATAAGGTTAGCAAACATTGTGACATGTAACATTGGAACAAATTTTTTTCCAATTTCAGATTCAACTTCAAACCAAACACGTTTTATATAAACCTCCTACGACCTGTTTAGGACTTGTATAATATATTTTAAATAAACCAAAAATGACACATTCAATATGCATTAGAAACAGAGCGTTACCGGAGAGCGGTGTGACCACAGTTGACGGCAAACAACTGCACAACTTGATATTTGGCAGCACAATGTCCTCTGCGAAATCAAAGCACACAACAAACTGACAATACTTCACTTTCTGAACTTGTCTGTCAGCGTTGCTTCTCGATACCACACTCTGCTCCAACCACAAACGCGAACAAATAACAACACTATGAAATATAGGCTCAGATCTGAAGGTCAAATCTCAAGGTCAAGAGTGATAAATTTTTCTTTACCTACATGCAATTTGTGAAATTTAAATCTAACACCATGGATAAGGGAAAAATGCAATCTTTGTGTGGAAAAAAACCTCAAAACAGACGAAATAATAATTATTCCCTTACCTCACCTCCCACAGTATCCAACCTTCATGTTCAGTGATGGTTCTTTTGGGTTTCAGACCAGAAACAGGAACATTGTAAGTATATTTCGTACATCCGATTCCACTTACATGCTACTCTACGTGTTCGTGTGTGCAACTATAGACATTGGAAAGTGACCACTAACAAATATGCAATTAGATTTGGTATGATATTTTCACTTTCGCGCGCTCTAGCGAGGGTACGCTCGTCATCTGATCATTGCCCAATGTGACAATTTAGGTAGACAATGCGCAATACCATATCTCAAGTGGGAAAATTTGGCCGTCTATTTTGGTCCAATAGACATGCAAATTGGTAAGCTGTAAGAACCTGCACCGTTAATTAAGGATGTTAATTAATTAATTGTGTGAAATCATGAAATAATTCCATAATTGACCCTAATAATTATGAGAAGGCTTAAATAATATTGGTAAGTAATTAATAATGCTGAAAGTCGCTTTTCTGACGAAAAGTGCAGATACCGGTTCTGCTACTTGGTATAAATGCGTACCGATGAAGTATCCCGAAAAATTATAATAAGTGCATGAATATTCCTAGAATAATATATAGGACTGCGAATTCAAGTTTCAAGTTAAAATAATGAGAACTGGTGCCAGAACTGATACTGACTATGTAAAAGTTCGTACCGGAAAGGTGCTGCGAAAAATAAAATAAAAATATGATAAATCTTAGAAAAATGAGTAGGTTCAGAATCCTAAGTTTGGGATTAAAATACTAAGCGTAGCTATTAGTGCTAATATTGTGCGTTTAATACTTAAAACACTATATATACAACTTTAGGCACATAACCCTAGGCATGCTCAGATTCTCTACGTGAGTTTTGCTGAAGTTAGAGCAGTCACCTTGCCACCTTCATCCTCCCTTCACCTTTGGAGCCAAGAGACCTAATTTCTTTCCCTAAAACTCCTTGTGTGAGTGTGCATTGGCTTGAGAGAGTGTAAGATGCTCCTTTTTCTGAGTTTGAGGTGCTGTTTTCTTGGGCTTGGGGTGCTGAATTCTTGGTGTAGGTTGAGGGAGCCATTGTCATTGCACTTTGTGCTTCAAGGTGTGACCTTTGAAGAGAAACAACCCTTCTTGGTGTGTCATTTTCGTGCACCTTCATAGTCTGAATCTTTGGAGCTGTTTGGTGAGCTCCAAGAGCACTCTTTTCTCTGTTTTGAGCCTTGGGTAAGTTGTCCAACCTTTGATCATGAGTTTTAATGGGTAAAAGTTGAGTCTTGTCATGTTTAATAAGTTAAACAAGTAACCAACATGATAACTAACCTTGAGGGGTTTAAAGATGCATGCTTTAACGTTTAGAAGTGTTAAAAATGGAACCTTGGAAGTGATATCTCGCGAAATACAGAAACTGCATTCTGTTGCGAAATATCCGGAGATGATATCCGGATATTGATATCCGAATATGGGGTCTGTTGATATCCGGATATGCATATCCGGATATATCCCCGATAAATATCCGGATATTCTGGGTTTTCGAAGAACAGTAGCTGTACTATTCATACAGAAGGCTGTTGTGGGTTTGTGGACCCTAGATTGATGAAGTGGGAATTAAACTAAGTCAGAATCAAGTGATTAAGGGCTTGTGGCTTTGTAAGAAGCCTTAAGACATGAAATGTAAAAGAGAAACATTGTCTTTATGTTTATGCTTATGAGCTATGGTTGTTGATATGATTGTTGGTCCAAAACAGATTGTGATTCTGCTGTGTTTGGGCTTTGAGCTTGGTTGGACTCTTGGCTTGGATTGTTAGCTTGCAAGGTAAGCTTTCGTGTCCTCGGTTTAGCCATTGTGTGGTTCCACTATACCCCATGGGGGAATGGTTTATATGCATGATGTGTTTACATGCTTTAATAAATGAAAATGTTGTTGAGCTTGATGTGCAATTTCTTATAATATGTATATGTTGTTCCACTTAGACGGTAAGCCTGAGTGTGTGGCGTCATACAAGACGGTGACACTGTGGGTGGGTACAAGTGGCGTCTGGCACTAGTGTGGGTAATAGACGTATTCCTGCATTTCTCTGGTCAGTAGATTAGTTATGACACACATGACATGATTATCTGCTGCATTACACTATTTTGGAACTTATACTGTTTAACTGTCTTTGGAACTTATATTGCACATGTAAGTGAGCTTGGGGTGGAAGATCCTTGAGGACCCCTTGCCTTACTGAAATTTATGTTTAGAGATCTCACCCCACGTTTGGGGCGCTTATTTCAGGTTCAGGTAACCCAGGGGTTGAGACCTTTAGCGGCAGGAGGCCGGAGCTTAGTTGATTGACATATTTGCTGATTATGCTGATGCACCTGCTTAGTGTTTGTGCTTTTTCCATTATCATGCTGTTTGTATTGAGACTTGATGAGTATGCTGTCTATTTGGTGAGCATGGGGATTGTCCATGCCACATTGATTTGACGTTGTTAAGTTATTCGAGTTGTATAATTGTATCAGGATTATGTCCGGACTACGTGTTGTAGATCCGTGACTTAGATACTCACTTATTTATTTATTTATGAGGTATTTCAGTTAGCTGTCTTTTGCAATTTACATACAAGCTATGTTTTTATGAAAATGATGAAGTAATCAATTTGGTTAAGTATAATGACATCATAATTGAAAAGAAAAAGATATTCTGCATATTTAATTAAGCGTGGCTTAATACGATGACATGTTAACAAACCTGGTATACACGAGGTGTTACATAAGCTGGGTTAATTATTTAGGTAGGCAAATACTGAAAACGGTTCAACCAAACAAGGTCACCCTATAATCCCACTTCTCCAATGCCTATCTATCTCATGAGATTCCTCCAACCAAACACACCGGGGAGTTTGGTAGGTGGGTAAATTTTAAAATAATGGGAGTGTGACTTTGAGATTCTTATTTCCCCATATTTCGTAGGAGTAAATTTAAAAAAATTTCTGGAATTTTTACATTCCTGGAATTTAACTTTACACACAAGAATCTCAACTCAAAATACCATTGAACATATGATATTTTAGAAATCTCCCATGATGGGAAAATATTGACCTAACATTCTGAAAATATTCTGGCCTATTAAACAGCTCTTTAGTAACATTTTCGAAAAATTCAATTTCCAACTATATTTTTGTGAATTGTGATTTTCGGGTAAAAAAATTTTTCTCCTTTATCAAACGCACTGTTAAAGAAAAAGGGTAAAAGATTTCTTAATTTACCTCGAATTCCAACGTAATCAAGCTAGCCCCAAGCCCCCAAGTCAAAGTTCCTTATTGATGATCTCTTCAGCCACACTTCCTTTTTTTTTTTTTGTTTCCTAATGTTGAGTAGAGAAATTTTTTTCTTATATCAGAAAAAAATAATTTCTACAAATATGATGGAAACTTAAATTCTATCAACATGCAAAAAGGCTACTATTTCCTTCATAGAAAATAATTTCATTATTTCCCCTTTTCTTAAAATATTCGAAATTTTATAGGGAGAAAGAAAGTGTCTTGGCAATTACCCAATTCCCGTAGCCCAAAAAAGGATTTCAAAAATCAATTACAAACTTCTCCATTTTCTCTCCCTTCAGGTATGGCTCCTGCCAAACGGAAGTTTGGGGTTATGGAATTAAATTCCTTATCTAAGGAATTCAACAGAAGAGTTGTTAGAGCTAGTGAAAGGATATCAGGGGTAGTTGACGGGAATCAGGGAAAAAGAATGATCATGGGTCAAATACTCCTGTTAAGCTACTATGCTTATAATAAAACCTTGCACCCTTTACATGCAACCCCATGACTGGGATCACAAGTTTGAGATAATGTCGGCACATAGGAACCAATTACACCGCTCACCACTAAATCTAAATCCCCTGCCTCTTTAAAATTTGCAGATCAGCCCTTGCCTTTTAATATTTTAAGATTTTCCCCAAAGCTTCTGAAATTTGCAGAAACTGCCCAAGCACTCAAATTTATGAAATAGCCCCAATCGAAGTTCTTTAATTTTAAATTTTTGACCTTATAATTGGAACTGTAAACGGTGGGGTATCATGCACTTTGTAATGGCTAAATATAGTAATAGATATCAATATTTATTTCTGTTAATAACTGTTTTATGCCAAAGTCATGTAATTGTTCACTCCTTGGACATTAAACTGGGGTAGATCTACATAAATTTTTAAAAAGATGGAAAAAATTTTATTTAAACTTTTTTATTTAAAAAAGATCTGCATAAATTTTTTATTTAAAAAAGATCTGCATAAATTTTTTATCTAAAAAAGATGTAATTCTAGAATGTAAACAAGATGGAAAATTTTCTTATGACCTTTTCATTTAAACTCTTTTTTCTTAAATTATTATTTGAGTAAACACCATTTTTGGTCCCTAACAAAAAACACGGTCCCCACTTTAGTCCCTTACAAAAATAAATTAGTCAGTTAGTCCCTAACAAATTCAAAGTGGACCCATTTTAGTCATTTTGAGGGACTAATATGAGTCTTTTTTGAATTTGTGAGGGACCACGATTTCAACTAAATGAGTCCACTTTGAATTTGTTAGGGACTAACTGACTAATTTATTTTTGTAAGGCACTAAAGTGTGGGGACCGTATTTTTTGTTAGGGACCAAAAATGGTATTTACTCTTATTATTTTTATCATATTTTTATTATTTATTTTAAAATATACATAAATTCATTTGTGTGTTTTGAATTTGATATTGTAATTCTAACTCCTTTGAGGGCTAGGGGACTGACATTGTAATTTGACAACAACAACAACTGTAAATTTGAATCTGTATAATTTGTATGTCATTCCGTGCTCATGACCTTCTAAGTATTATGAGGTTGCCATGCTCCAAGAGATCCAGGTTAAAGTAAAACAACACAGGGGTTCAGGAATTGGAACATCGGCAATTGTAGGTTTAATGGAAAGAAACTTAAGTTCCACTGATCTCAAACGTAGGAACATGCATATATTTGCAGGTAACAAATTAAACAAGACCGAGAGCTCCCAGGCATGCGGTTATTGTTTGGAATCTTTGGATTGCTCCGGACTCCGGTTCTCATTTTCAATTTCTTTCTATCCTCTTGCATGCTATGGCCTCAGGTTTTCCATACAAGCTTTGGTTTGTCACGAACAGGTTTAAATAGATGCGCATATCAATTTTTTTTTTTGGGATCTCTTCGGTCTTCTTTTCATTATAATTACGGAACACAATTTAAACACCTCGTTTCAATTGTGTTTTCAGTCACAAAATTCAAACCCCATTTTATATGCATCAAGCTAAAGCCCCTCACGCGTGACAAACATAAACAATTGATTACCTAATAGAATTATTACCAATAAGAAATGACAAATAGAAAGATAATAGAAATGGGTCCTAGGAAGCATCCTTGCCCTGACATAATAATTGTACTACATGCAAAATATATTTATATATATATATATATATATATATATATATATATATATATATATGGGGAATGTTGCGTAAAATCGGCAAGTGCACCGATCGTACCAAGTAATAAAAAGTGAGTAAGAATACCGTCCCACGAGGATTGAGGCACCAAATTTAATTTAACTATCCCTTTCTTATTGGATGAACAAAAGTTGACTTTTGAAGTAATTGTGTTGTGACAATTATGAACTATTCAATATTTCGTGAACAATTCAAAGAGAAGTTTGAAAACTTTAAAGTAAAAGGTGGAGATTTGAGAAAAATATTAAAAGAAACTATTGCAGTAAAGGACGCCGACACCTTTCTGATCCCCACCTCGTAATCTTGATTAATATTTATATTTAATTACCCAATTGATCAAACAATTCACCATCTATAATTAATTAGTTAAGCCCTAATCCCTTAGTGATCTTAACTTTATTAACCCTATTAGAATCCTAATCCCTTATAAATTCTTTTTCAAGTTAATCTTTTAGCCCAGTGAATTTTCCACGTTTGCAGTTCATGTAGCCTATCCCTAATGCATACATGAACAGTTATTTTACCCTTTGTCGGAAATTAGAATCCCAATATTGCTATTGAAAATCCTAACCCTCGCAATCCTAATAAAGTGGTCAATTCTAAAAGAATTATGGATGAAGAACAGAGTAAAATAAATTCAATTGAAATAATTAACTATAAACTTAACCAAAATACAAGGGGTTCACATCAAGGGTTGTGACCCTTACCACAATATAAAAGACTAGCCAGACATATTCATGTCTGACAATTCAAAGTATTGAAAAGAATTCATAAATAAATAAAAACCAAAAAATTGGAGAAGAAGCTTGCTCTGCGTTCTGCCTCCGTCAATCTCTCTTTGTGCAAAAGTATTTTCCATTAGGTTTCTGACTCCTTTTTATAGCCCATGACTCAATTGGGTCAAAATCTTCTAAAAGATTTGATTTTATTTCCTGATTTCGTCCAAGTCCATATTTCAGAAAACTGACAGCTCAATGCCACGCTATTAGTGCCAGATCCACGCTAATAGCGCAGACGATTAATGAGGATTCCTGTTCTTCATGCTATTAGCGTGGGATCCATGCTATTAGCGTGAGAAGGCAGTAGGTTGGCGCGATTAGCATGAAAATCATGCTATTAGTGTGAGATCCATGCTATTAGCATGAAATCCATGCTAATAGCGTGAAGTGACAGTGATCATGCTGTTTGGAACCTAGCTCGCTTTCATGCTTTTCTCCTGTTAAAACATATAAATAGCGTGAAAGCGTGTCTGAAGGAAATTTATCAAGGATTCGTCAGAAATACAACTTTTATCAATGAATTACTGTCAAATTCTTATTTTGCTCTGAAAAACCTATATGCTGAAGGCATATCAAACAATTCCAAGATTTAGATATTGCTGTCCCCAGCAATAAATAAAATCAAACATCAAGCAGCAATGACAACTCTATAAGAAGAATTCATGTCCTCAATGACATTTTTCTACATGGAAGAGATTCGGAGTTATAATGCTGTGCATGAATGAATTCCAGTTGAAATTTTTCAAAAATCACTTTGTACATAGGGAATTAGAGTCTAGCTTAATCACTCCTTACCAAGATAATCACACTGCATTTTTCGCTCTTGTGTATAAGGTTCACTCTCAGTCCATCAGTGCAATAAGACTACCATAGGCTTGATCCAATTCTCGGGTTTCTAAAGATGAGGAACTCATAAACATGCACAATTAGATCCAAAGGTCTTTGCAGGTTATAACTTGGCTTAAGCTAGGATAGGAATTTTTGGGAAGTGGCTAATCTTTGACTGCATATGAGATTGAAACACAACAACATTTTAGTTGTTCATACTCAGACACAATTTCACTTATTTCCTTCCTTTCTATTCATACTTTTCTTTTCCTTCTTGAACTTTTATTCTTTGCTGTTGCTTTGCAACTTTTCCTTTTTGTTTCTTTTTCTTTGGTTCCAGCTTTTGCTTTCACTATCACTTTATTTCTGTGAAGTTGATCCTTGAATTTCTCTAATCAGTGCTTCAATCTCATCAAGGGTGTGTTGATAGGAAAAATAAGCTAAGATTCTCAAGGTTAAACTCAACAAGAAACAACAGGCTAAGGCTCAAAAGGGCTAGCAATGGAATAATATTTTTCGGTTCAGCTATTTGGTCAATGAGTTATCAAGAAAAAAAATTGCCTTTATCATTTCAGATCATGCATGTGTTATTGAGAAAAAGATCAAGTTCTAGAGTGTTATCACAGTGAGGTCCCTCTAAAAAAAAAATCATTGTATAGGCTCAAACCTCACGGTTGTGCAATCAAACTAGAATCTAAATCACATACCAACTGTTTGTCTCAACAAGAATTCAATCAATTGAGCAATTATAACTCTTAAGACATCAACACAGACTTTCATTGTACTTCTCACACAGTGTCTTATATGCTCCTTAAAGTTTGGTTTTCTTATTGCATGAATAACAAATGCAAATTTAGGCATGTTATTCAGAGATTGCATGTTATTCAGAGAGCTTCTTCTTCTATCACACAAAACAAAAACAAAATAAAAACAGCAAATTGAGACAAAAGGGTTCAGATATCTCCCCTGATGATTCAGAAAACTTTCGGTTAGAGGTGTTTCAGTCTGGTTCCTCTGTGCCACATGTGGGGTGCCAATTCCCAGATTTAGAAAATTGATGTCCCCAGCAATAAAACTAAACTAGTGGAAGAATAAGAATTTCTGCGCATGTACACACTCACACGGGTTAAAGCATCAATTCATCATAATGGAGAGGAAACTAAACATCATAATATCTCAATTGTGGCAACACAAAATGGAAATGTAAAAACATCATCAAAATAACAAATAACAAAAGATAAAATAAAATACTCAATACTCTTGGGTTGCCTCCTAAGAAGCGCTTGTTTAACGTCACGAGCTTGACGTACCTCTTGTGATTTATGGTGGTTGGAAGCACGCTACCTTTAATGACCCAGTCTTCTTGGTCCAGTATTGTTTCCTTCCATGATCATATGCATGTGGATGAGGAGGAGGGTTCTCAAGAACTTTAAACTTAATTTTCACATGTTTTTCCTTGCTCTTGGGCTTTTCCATCTTCACCTTTGGCTTGCTTCCTTCATGCCATTGATGAACTTCCTTCTTGTTCCCTTCCTCAACCTTTTTCTCCGCAATGTAATTGACTTGATTCTTAGGTTGAGAGGCAGGCAATGGATGAGCTTCATTTATGAGTACCTTGAATATTGCTTGCTCTCGATCCACACGCATTATCAATTAACCCTTAGGTACATCGATCAATGCTCCTGAGGTTGCTAAAAATGGCCTCCCGAAGATCATAGGCATACTGACATCTTCATCAATGTCAAGGATGACAAAATCAATAGGAATTAGAAATTTGTCTACCTTGACTAGCACATCTTCCACAATACCATGTGCTTGCTTTGTTGAGCGGTCGGCCAGTTGAACATTCATCCTAGTTAGCTTGACTTCATCAATTCCCAACTTCTTCATCAGGGTTAATGGCATCACATTAACGCTGGCACCAAGATCACATAAGACTCTCTATAGTTGTCTTGCCAATGGTGCATGGAATACTGAAGCTTCCTGAATCCTTCAACTTTGGAGGCATATTTTTCTGTAGGATTACACTGCACTCCTCTGTTAATGTGACAGGTTCATCCTCTATGAGCTTCCGCTTCTTAGATAATATCTCCTTTAAGAATTTGGTATACGAAGGCATTTGCTCCAGAGCTTCTGCAAAAGGAATATTAATCTGCAATTTCTTAAAAATATCTAAAAATTTAGAAAATTGCTTCCTTTGCTCATTTTGCTTGGGCCTCACTGGATATGGAAGTTTCTCAAAACGTGAGAAATCACATTGCTTCTTTTGAACTGCAGGAGGTTGTTCTTTTGCTTTTCCTTTGCTTTCTTGAGTGTGCTCACTCTTGCCTGTAGAAGCTTCAACTTCCTCTTTTTCTAGCTCCTCATTTTTAGTAGTGATAGCATTGCAGTGCTCCCTTGGATTCACAATGGTATCACTAGGGATTGTTCCTTGACTCCTCTCAGCAAGTTGTCTTGAAAGTTAGCCTATTTGAGTCTCCAAGTTTCTGATGGATGCATCTTGGTTCTTGTGGTAGGCTATTGTCTCATTTATGTGATCATTAGTGGTCTTGGAAAGCTGTAG